>NC_056726.1:1122005934-1122305934 GCF_019279795.1 Protopterus annectens
AACAGTGATGCTGAAGGATGATACCATGGATGTACGTAAGGCAGATTTTCTGTGTATGTTGATGGAAATGGTCCTGGAGAATAACATTTTCTTATTCCAGGACAAGAGTTATAAACAAAACACAGGGGTGGCGATGGGTACGAGCTGTGCAAACTCCTATGCCAACCTAGTCATGGTGGCATGGGAATTTGAGCATGTAATGGATAATCCATACATTATATTTTACAGGAGATTTGTGGACGACCTCTTTCTCCTGTGGAGAGGAGGATACGTTACATAGGTTCCATGAGTATATCAATGATTCCAATACTTTTTTAAAATTTTATTTTTTATTTTTATTTAACATTTGTTGACCGGGAATGTCCGACTAGGTTCCGCAGATCCTGTTTTCAGCAGAAGCCTGGGGAAAAATGCTCCAGAATTTACCATCAATGTCTCCCGTACCAGTATCGACTACCTGGATGTTAATGTTTATGTTGATAATCAGGTTTGTCAAACCAAAATATACAGGAAACCATGCTATAAACCATCATTTTTGCATAGAAATAGCATGCATAATCCATCAGTTTTTAGGAACATTGTGAGGGGACAGGACATGAGGGTCTCCAGATTATGCTGTAATGAGTCACTACTGAGTTACAGGCTAGATAGGTTAAAAGATGACCTGATGAATAGAGGGTATGAATTATCTGAGATAAACAGAAACTTTGATAAAGTTTGTAGTGAGAGAATGGATCGAGCCAAGCCATATTATTCAGCTAGGGCCACTAGAAGAGAAATGAACAAGATGAACTCTTCGTATTTGTCCATAGTACTTCCATATAGTATTAATACACAAGTAGTAGAGAATTTGATCATACACAATTGGCATATTCTATTAGTAGATGATTTTACTAGACAAGTTGTAGGTAACAGTCCAAAGTTTGTATATCGGAACCAGACGTCCTTAAAACAACAACTAAGTTACCCCAACTGAAACAAACAAGAGACTACCTTACCTACGTCCAGTCAGACACTCCCGGCCAACAAATTTAAATAAATAAATAAATAAATAATACCGCACTTGGGCACTAAGCGCTGTGGCCGTTGTGCCCAGTGTGAATATGTTGATGAATCAAGATTTTTTAGACATCCCGACACAGGGTACTTATGGGAATTGAGATGTACTGGATCCTGTGATACTAAAAACTTAGTATATGTAGTTTACTGCACACAATGTTTTTCTTTTTATGTAGGAAAAACTAATAGAGCCCTTAAAGAATGAATAAGGGATCATATATATTGCATTAACACCCGCAGGGTTTGTAGTGCTCTAGCAAAGCATGTAATAAGTGCAGGAACAACACACAGTTTTTGCTTCCAAATATTGCAGGTCCAAAAGGAGAGTATGAGGTTGGGAGATCTCAAGAACAACACTGAAAACTTGGAAGTTAGATGGATACTCAGGTTAGGAGCACACAGAGGGAGTGGGCTTAATGAGAGAGTGCCCCTTAAACCTGTGCTTAAGGCTAGAAAGTTGAGGTAGGTGGATGTATCATGTGCTGCTTTGTTATTTTCTACAACTATGTATTTTATTATTCTGCACTTTTGATAATGTAGTATTTCATTTTAAGGCTTGGTTTTAAACAGCTCTTAGTGCTGTGTTTTAGGAGTTTATAGGCACACCCTGTTTTAATGTGTTTAGTTACTATGGTGATTTTAATTGATTGATGAGCCCAATGACTTAGTGCTGTATATATGTGAGAAGTTTGTTAAGTAATATTAATGTCTGAAAAAGCGGACCCTGTTCCGTGAAAGCGCTTACATTTTTGGTGTGTATTAAATTGATTTTGTGATTATTTCGATGACTATTGGTGTTATTTTGTTCCTGTTGTTGCTACCTTCTTCTTGGGATTTTTTATCTACATTTGCTGGGTCTCTACTGGTTTTGGAATATATATATATATATATATATATATATATATATATATATATATATATATATATATGTATGTATATTATATATATATAAAATATAAAGAGAGAGATATGTAGTTGTGTATCATCTCATTGAAGGTAGCTTTGGTCGTAAGAAAAAACAGTAGGTTAAAATGCCTGAAAGTAGATTTGATTGCTGGTACACATGACTGCATTTCAGTGAAAAGTGTAAAAGTCTATAAATGGCATTTCTGATATTATTTAGCACATGAACGTTTCTGGGTGACACGATTTAGTATATTTTGAGTGGATTGGTACCCAATGTCATGTTATATCCACAGATTTGTAAAAGTTTCTGTTTGTGTGCTAACAATGATTCACTGTGTAAGGTGTTTCTTCTTTTCTCCACTGGTTTGTGATCACAGAGGTAGAATATACAATTTAGGGGTGTGTGCAGGGGGGCTGGTCCCCCTGCAAAAAAGCTTTTTTATGGTGTATACATTGTGTAGAAGGTTTTCAATGAAATGGCTTTAAGTGAAATGTACCTGCGCTCAAGTGTACTTTTTTCAACCATTTGTACCACAGTCAAAGCTACTTTTGACAAAATGATACAAATGATACCAATGATACACAGATATCGATATCTAGCAATATGGGTGTGTGTGTGTGTGTGTGTGTGTGTGTGCGTCTGTACGTGTGTGTGTGCGTCTGTACGTGTGTGTGTGTGTGCGTGTGTGTGTGCATGTTTGCGTGTGTGTGTGTGTGTGTGTGTGTGTGTGTGTGTGTGTGTGTGTGTGTGTGTGTGTGTGTGTGTGCGTGTGTGTATATATAGTATATGTAGTGCGATCCTGGTGTTAGTATGTATAGTTGGAGGGGTGGTTTTCTGTTGTCTGGTTTTGTTTTGCATTATTTGGTAGAACCCAACTAGGTTGGGAGGCTGTGCCCCCCACATACCCCCTGGTTGGACCTGTATGAGTCTTCAGTAGCAAACTTGGCAATCTTGTTGTAGCAAAATTCCATTTTATTTAGACCAGTTTGGCAGAGATTGGCCAAGATGGGAGAGGCATAGAGGAGGGTGGATAGAAGATGAGTCCTTGTGATGGTTACTTTGGTGCATTTTGTCATAAACTTTTTGTCCTGTAGAGGAGACCAAGTTTTTTATTAACTTTCTTAATGGGTTTTGCTATGTGGATGTCGAACCTCAGGTTATTGTCTATTTCTACGCCTAGAAGTTTAGTGTGTGGTTGGACCGATTTGAATGTTTTCTTTGGAGTTAATGGTGAAATTATTATTTAGAGCAGCAGCTCTGCCAGGACTGAAAATAATTAGTTTTTCTTTTCTTTTTTTTTTTTGGGATTAAGAAGAAGTTTGATGTTAGTGAATCAAGTTTCAGCTAGGGTGAAGTTATTTTGGATAAGGGTTTGCAGTTCACTAAGGGTAGGGGCAGCAGATATGAGGGTGCTGTCATCTGCATATTGTACTATTGAGGCAGTGGGCGAGGATGAAGAGATCTGATTAGTAAATGGAGAGAACAGCAATAGGCCAAGGATGGATCCTTGAGGGACTCCTATGGTTACTGGTAACAGGGGGAACAATTGGTCCTGCCATATGACTGCTTACAGATGGGCAGATAAGTAGCTGTTGAATCATGATATAGAGGAGGGACTTATATGTAGGGTGGATAGGGTATCAAGAAGCAGACTGTGGTTTACCATGTCAAAAGCTTTTGATAGGTCTAAGAATATGGAAGAAACAAATAGACCCTTGTTTCTGTGGTGGTGCTGATAGTAGTGCTGTTGTGGTGCTATGGGAAGGTCTAAAGCTATGCTGGGTTATGGAAAGTAGGTTGTTATTCTGGATGTACTGTATTAGTTGAGTATGAACAACTCTTTCTAATATTTTGGATAAAGGTGATAGTTGGTGAGCTCTAAGGACATAGGACATGGGATACATAGAATACCAATTTGTGGGGGGGGGGGGTTGGCAAATCACAAAGTCACAAAATAATGATGCATTTAAGTCAAGCTGTTCTTCTCAAAGAGAAAAAAATATGAGACTGTTATATTACGCTTAAAATAAAAGTATATTAAAATAAGCATTACCAAGCATGTAAGAAATATGTCCACTACAGTCCTGACATTTCAAGTGGATAAGTCTCACACTTTTATCTTTGATACTGGGTCATCAGTAAATACTACTCATTATGAAAAAAATCTAATATTGAGGTTTTAGGAGGCTTTCAATTACAATGTAATGATCTTTCTAAGAAAAGTAAGAGAATTCAAGAAGGCCTAAAGTTAATTGATTGAACAGAAGAACAAGTTCATAGGTTCATTTCATAGGTAGGTACTAGGCTATCGGCCCAAGGGCCTAAATAAGCCTAGCCAACAAGGTTCCCTGGCTTACACCACCCAAGAAAGTTCATTTCCTGTGCCCCTGTCGAGCAGAGTCACAGAAGTGATCCCCAGGGTATATTTCCTATTTCCCATCCACTAATCAAGATTTTTCTTGAAGAGTGCTAATGAGGAACTTTGCTTGACATAGATGGGTAGCTTGTTCCAGAATATAGGAAGTCTCTGGGACATGAATCCATCCCTCCAGCATGTCTTGTTTATTGTGGTGACAAGGTTTAGGTCCCTAGAGTGTGTAGCTTGGAGGGATTGGGATTTCTTTAGGTGTAGCATGTCCAACAGCTCTGGGTTTAACATAGCTTTATATGTTAGGCAGAGATCTCCTCGGAGTAGGCGATATGCTACAGAGTAAAGCTGGATTTTTTTGAGACAGTCAGTGTAGGGCATCTGTTTGAGGCCAGTAATCCTCTTTGTGAGGTACTTCTGTGGCCTTTCCAGCTGCTGCAGATGTCTTGTGAGGTACATTCCAAAAGGGTCGTTGTACTCTATAATGGGTCTAATGATTGCCGAGTAGAGGGGACCAATGACCTCTTTTTTAATGGATAAGAACCCTTTTTGTGATGAGGTACAACACATAGAAGGATTTCCTTACTACTGTGTTGATGTGATTATCAAAGGAGAGACTACTGTCCACTTGGGTCCCAAGGTCTTTTATCACATTCATTGTTAAGTAGACTGCCCTTTATGTGGTAGTTCATGGGTACAGAGTTTTTACAAAAGGGGGTGACAATGCACTTTTTGGCACTGAGCTTGAGGCCATGCCTCTGACACCAGGCATCTGTCTCTGTGAGGCCCTTCTGTAGGATGTCCACATCATTTGGGGACATGACTATGGCTCCTAGTTTGCAGTCATCTGCAACCTTTGTTAGCCAAAGGCCTTCTGTGTTAACCTGTACTTCAGAGAAGTAGATACCAAACAGGAGAGGTCCCAGGACTGAACCCTGTGGTACTCCACTTGCCACTGATTTGAAGTCAGATTTTGAGTCTGCAACTTTTACAGTGTGGGTTCTGTCAGTGAGCCATTTGGCAACCCATCGTGTGTCATATGGATTTGTACCTAGTTTAGTGAGTTTAGCTATAATTCCAGAATGGCAGATGGTGTTGAAAGCCTTGGCGATGTCAAGATAGGCTGTATCAACCACCGTACCCTTATCTACAGCTTTGGTGACTGCCTCAAAGAAGTCAATCAGGTTCAGAAGGCATGATCTGACTTTCACAAATCTGAACTGGGTGGGGTCCAGAGTTTGGAGGTTACCAATGTCTTTGTTTATGAGTTGCATGATGATACGTTCCATGGTCCTGCAGACCAGGCTCATCAGGCTAATAAGGCGATAGTTCCCAGGATCAGTGGAGTGGGATAACTGTTGCTGTGTGCCATTCAGTGGGCACAAAGCCTGACGTGAGACTGTGATTGAACATGGTGCTTAGGTGGTGAGCCAGTTCATTCTGAAGTTCATGTAAAACGCGGCCTGGGATGTTGTCTGGTCCCATGGATGCTGTGTTTTTAGTTTTAGAGAGTGCAGCTTTTACCTGCATAGATGTGATTACAGGGACTCTGCATTTTTCTGTATAGATATTGGCCCTTTAGGGGTGGGGGTAACGTTAGCACTGAACCTATCTGCCAGGATGTTGACAATATCAGTTGATTCTGTAATTTTCATGCTGTTGTGCTGTAACATAGAGCAGATCTGGGTGTTGCCATTGAGATTCTTGACATAGCTATACAATGCTTTGTGGTTGCCCTTAGAATCAGTGGCGAGTTTTTTTTCATAGCTAGCTTTAAGGCTCTTATAAGGGATCTCAGCTTCTTACTGAGGCTAACCAGGGAGCTCTTCCACTCATGGAATTTTACTCTCTTTTGCAACAGTTTCTTCCTTCTGTTGTAGAGTTTGTTTATTGCAGGGGACCACTAGATTGGATTCCTTTTTTTGGAGGATAGTGTCCTGGTTCTGTCTGGGATAGCACGATCCATGCACTCGTGCAAGTGCTTATAAAGTGCATTTGTGTAGGATTCAGCAGTTGTAACTGTATTTTCCATTTGCATGGGTATCATGAAGTTCGCCACTTGTGACTTAAGTGTTAAGAAAATATCACTTCTATGGAATCATCTTCCACTACACATAAAGCAAAGTATGTATCTTACTCTATCCAAAAGTAATTTGGTTGAATGGATAGGTAATGTCAAATTCACCCATGCTCTGGCATACTTTTCCTTCTTTATTTGGGGAAACATGTAAATGTCTGAACATATCTTTGTTCATCTCATCTATGGTTTATTTGTATGCAAAATATAAGGGCTAGAAACTACCATGAGAATGGAAGGTTAGGCTTTTTAAAATCCTCACAGATCAATAGCTTAGAAAGAACCCATGAATCTATGATCCTGTTAAGCAAGTAGAGCACAAAAAGAAAGAAGACAAGTGCAGTGGCTGGAAGTATAGATTGAAAGGTGAATTTTGGGTGTAATTAACACTAGCAAGACAATCAACTTCTCACTGAGCTTCTTTGATATCTCCTGTACCAATAGTTTGAAGGAGTGCATGGATTAAAAAACACAAATAGTATGTCTAGCCATTTGAAAAAAAGCTCTCCATTTCAAAGGTTATGTCATAACAGACACGGGGAACAATGATAAATAATGATAAATTGTTTGGATACAACATGACACAACTAAACTGCAATGGTAATACATTCATTATCAATATCACAATTAAGGAAATGCAGATGTTCTAAGAAGGAAAACTCATATCAGCTGCAACAAAAATGCACATTTTTTGTGCAATGCACAAAGTTTTAATTACTTTTTTGACCTCAGTAGTGACATAGTTCAATATGGTTATAATGTTATTTTATTTTTGTCATAGAAACATGGTTTATTTTATCTCGGTAGCCTCCTGTACTCCTGGATTATGTGGGAACTCATGATGGTGAAATGGCAAATGCAAGTCGAGGGGTATCTATTTGCCTTGATGATAGCTACCAAGCAGGTGAGGTATCACCTTATTCCTGCTTTGAAACAGTTAAAGTTAATCTGGATATTAACAGGCAGACATCTGGCACTGTGTTTTTCTACATGCCAAAATTTTTGGGCAAGGCAAGACTCAGGCTTCAGTAAACTCCATGTAGGAGTAGTGTTATTCCTACACGGAGTGAATGATGTCTGTGTTTGCATCCGCTTCTCAGCAGCGCACCTTACATATCAATGAAGGCGCACTATTGAGACAGATCTGTGGACATGGATACTGAATGAGTGCAGGAGGCATGTTGCACTAGTGCTTGCAGATCTGTAACATGCTCCCTGCACTGTCAAAGTCACTTTAGAATCTTAGTGTCACTGGACACTGAAAATGAGATCTGTGAATGGAATGCAATGTAGGGGGTGTGTGACAAGAAATATAACACACCCCCTGCATTGTGAAAGTGCCGTATGGCAATTTATGGTTAAATAGTGTCCGCAGACACATACCTCTCAACCTCCTAGAGCAAGACGTAGGTTCATAGGTTCATACTAGGCTATCTGCCATAGGGCATTTATAAGCCTAGCCAGAGTGTGTGTGGCTTTCACCACCCCTTAGGATGAGAATACTATACCCATTAGTTTGCTGTGCCTCTGGCCAGCAGTGACACAGAGATGATTCCCGGGGTAAACCTACGATCTCCCATCCACTCGTCAAGATTTCTCTTGAACAGAGTCAGTGAGGGGCTCTGTCTCACATGGACTGGGATTCTGTTCCATAGTGTAGGGAGTCTCAGGGTGATGAATCTGTCCCTACAGCACATCCTATTTATATCCGTGTTGAGGTTTAAGTCTCTTGCTCTCATGGCTCTGGTGTATTTGGATTTTTTGAGGTGGAGTATGTCCATTAATTCTGGGTTGGACATAGCCTTGTATGTCAGGCACAGATCACCTCTGAGCAGACGGTATGCGACTGAATAGAGGTGGAGTTTCTTCAGTCGGGCAGTGTATGACATATGTTTGAGCCCCTTTATCCTTTTGGTGAGGAACTTTTGGGGTCTTTCCAACTGCTGCATGTGTCGGGTAAGGTACATTCCGAATGGGGCGTTGTACTCAATCATTGGTCTGATAAGTGAAGAGTACAGGGTTACAATGACCTCTCCTGATGTGGATGTGAATCCCTTCATGATCAGGTGGGCAATGTAGAAGGTCTTCCTAACCACTTTGGCAATGTGAGTGTCAAAAGAAAGGTTACTGTCAGCTTGGGTCCCCAGGTCCCTGATAACTTCTTCCATGTTTAATGGATTACCACCTATGTGGTAATTAGGGGTTACCATGTTTTTCCCAAACGGTATGACTATACATTTTTTGGCATTTAGCTTAAGGCCATGGCTCTGGCACCAGTTATCCATTTCTATGAGACCTCTCTGGAGGATGTCTGTGTCTGATGGAGTGTCAATTATGGTGCCCAGTTTGCAGTCATCTGCAAATTTTGTCAGCCACAATCCCCTTATGTTTGCCTGCACTTCAGAAAAATAAATGCCGAACAAGAGGGGGCCAAGCACTGAGCCCTGTGGGACACCGCTCATGACCGGCTTAGAGTCTGACATGGCACCAGCAACTCTAACCCTGTGTGTTCTGTCCTTGAGCCAGTTTGCAACCCATCTTGTGACATATGGGTTTACATCTAAGCTGGTGAGCTTTTCTATGATGCCCAAGTGGGGTATTGTGTCGAATGCTTTTGCTAGGTCAAGGTAGGCTGTGTGAACTGCCTTACCCTCATCAATGGCCTTAGTGACTGTTTCGAAAAAGTCGACCAAGTTCAAGAGGCAGGATCTGCCCTTGACAAAGCCAAACTGGGTAGGAGCCAGTGTCTGTAGGTCCCCAATGTCTTTATTTATGAGTTCCATTATGATCCTCTCCATAGCTTTGCAGACAAGGCTCGTCAAGCTTATGGGGCGGTAATTTCCAGGGTCCGTAGAAGCACCGCATTTGTGGAGTGGGACCACAGTTGCCGTACGCCATTCTTTGGGTACGTATCCTGTAGTAAGGCTAAGATTAAACAGCAGCCTTATGTGTGGGTTTAGTTCCTCATTGTGTTTGTGTAGCACACAGCCGGGGACACTGTCCGGTCCCATTGATGCTGTGTTTTTTGCTTTAGAGAGAGCAGCTCTCACCTGGGCATCTGAGATGTTTGGGAGGCTAGACTCTGGTGGGATAGATATTTCTCCTTTTGGGGGGGGGGGAGAAATTTGCACTGAACCTGTCTGCCAGTATGTTGGCAATGTCTGTGGGTTCAGTGATTTTTTTATCATTTTGGACTAATTCTGCACATATCTGGGAGTTTCCACCCAGGTTTCTAACATAGCTAAAGAAGGCCTTATGATTGTCTTTTGTGTCTTTAGTGATTTTTCTCTCAAAGTTGGCCTTGGATGATTTTATGAGTGATCATAGTTTTTTGCTAGTATTGATCAGAGATGCCTTCCCTTTTAGGGATTTTGCTCTGTCATGTAGTAGCTTTCTCCTCTTGTTGTAGAGTTTGTTTATGGCTGGGGTCCACCAGACCGGGCGCCTGCCTTTGGTGGAAAGGGTCTTGATTTTATTAGGGATTGCTTGATCCATACATTCCTGGAGGTGCTCGTAGAAGGCATTTATAAGGGTTTCAGCAGCGTGAGTTGTGGTTTCCACTGGCTCGGGGGCCTTGAAGGATACCACTCCAGTCTTAAGAAGTGTGAAGTTTGCTTTTGAGAAGTTCTTCACTGTGGTCTTTTTTGCTGGGGTTGGGGGCGGGATGTGGATCTCCAGTGAGATTAATTTATGGTCTGATCTCACCAATGAGGGATATACTTCCGGTGTGGAGCATTTTGTCCCCATGTTTGTGATGATCAGATCTAGTATATTTTCTCCTCTTGTTGGAATGGTGACTAGTTGTTCCATAGTATTTGAGTTTATGAACTCCAGGAACCTTTGGGTTAGAGTGTTGGGGCTTGAGTAATGTTCCCAGTCTATGTTTGGGTAGTTGAAGTCACCCAATATGATGGTGTTTGGAGAGACATTCATACTCTCCAGTGTCTTCAGGAAGGCTGTGTGGGTTTCCTGAGTTTGAGAGGGTGGTCTGCAGCATGCTACAAACTGTAGGGCAGTTTTACCTATGGTTAATTGCACCTGGATGGTCTCCGATGCTTCGTGCATTGCCACTAACCTGGAGGTGTGGGTATCCTTTATGAATATGGATACTCCCCCTCCTTTTGTGGTTCAGGTCCGGATTTTGGGGCCAGAACGCATGATATGAGGTATAACCTGATAGTGCTGGGGTGCTTTCAGGAGACTTGAACCAGGTTTCAGTCACAGCACAGACATTGATGTTCTCCATACTGAGGAGGGCTTCGAGGGCGTGCATCTTGAGGTTTAGACTTCTGGCATTGAGCAGTATTACCCTTAGTTTTTTTCCATTTTTGTTTTCTAGGGTGGTAGGTTTATCATTTGAGCCTTGCCTAAAAAAGGCACAATGGGGGTGGCAAGAGCCTTTGCCAATATCCGGAAGCCCAGGGGTAACAGATGCAAGCCATCCCTTACGAAGCAGCGTGGCTTGTCAAGCATGTCATCCCAGGCAGACAGATATTGGATCCCCTTAGAATGACACCAGTAATTAAGCCAATTATTAAAGCTGATCATTTTGTCTCTGTATTGTGGCATCATTCTTGGTGAGGGTAGGATACTGCTCAGGGTCAGGGTCATACCAGCCTGGGCTACATAATCTGAGAGCTCCTCTATGTCTCTTTTCATGTAGTCCAGGGAGGTACATCTCAGGTCGTTCACACCGGCATGGACAATGACTGAGTCATACTTGTACTTGCTGTGGAGTGACCTGAGTGCTTGTGTTATGTGGCGGATTCTAGCGCCCGACAGGCAGCTTACTGTAATCTTTTCCTTGTTCTGTCTGGTGAGTGGGACGTCAGTGTGTCTGACTATGGAGTCACCTATAACAAGTGTGTCTGGCATTGTGTTTGGCCTTAAGGGCTGTGACTGTTTAGCACACTGACTTTGAGAGCTATGTGTTGCATGTCTTATGTCTTGAGGTGGCAGTTGCTTGGGTGTCTGCTTTGGAGGCCTCTGTAGTTTTGGTAGATTTTTGATCAGTGCCTCCGAGTATGTCTTTGTGTGTTTATGTGTTTGTTTTGCAGTTGTGATAGTTCTATGTGAAACTGGGTTTGTGGTGTGCGTGGTTTCCTTCTCCTCCTGTCTGGTCTTGCCAGTCCTGAGTTGAGAGAGCTCAGCCTCCAGTTTGGCTATATAGTTGCATCTCTCACATGTATTTGTGTTTTGTGGGAGAAGGAGTGGGTTGTCTGTGTACATGAGGCAATTGTAACATTGCCTCAAGATGCCCAGATTCACCAGCTGAACAGGAGAGGGTGCTAGCAACTGACCCTTCGACATGCTAGAAAAAGTGAAAAAGTTTGCTGTGTAACTGAGTATACTCAAGGGGATTCTAGGCTAATGTAGTACTTTGTTTGGTATATAAGTACTTTACCTATATAAAAATGCTTTAGGAGCAAGTGCTGAGCTTTTGAGATAGAGAATAGACTGTTTAGATTGCAAGTAGGGAAGTTCTAAGGGAAAAATTGAAGAGCAGACTTTACGGAGCCAGAAATAGTTTAACCTTGTTTAACCGGTGCTGCCCGATGGTGCTCTATGGGCAACTCCGTGCTAAATCACGCAAAAGCGCGCTAAAGCGGGCTTTATAGCAGGGGGTTGAAAAGAGCTAGGAATTGACCCAAAATGGCCAGTAGACTACAAGTTTCTGGCTGGAACCACTCCTCTAGGGACAAATAGGCTGCTCAGTGCTCCCCACTCCCACTGGTGAACAAAGATGCTTCCTTTTATCCAAATAAGGATATGGAATAGCACAGGAACCAAGACAAAGCCCAGAGATCAGCAAACTCTGAAGACTGGACTATTCTAGTTCAGTAAGGCGGGAAAACAAGATTTTTTTGTTTTTTTGTTTTTGTCTTTTTTGCAGAAAACAGAGGAAAAACAGACAGTAAATGCTATAAATGCTTTTAAATGGCTAGCGCACTTGGGTTTGTTAGCCTACAGGTAAAGTTAAGCAACAAACAACTTTTTAAAAAAAAGCCTGGACAAAGTGACAACAACAGGGGAACATTTCAAATATTGCCCTTACAAACTTAGAAAGTTTATAGACTAACAGATTTTGCATTAGATTGTCATGAAGAGTATGTGGCCTGCAACTGACATGCTGATATATAAATAGTGAGAAATATATGTTTAAAATAGTTGTATTATTTTTTTTTTACTTTATATGTGAAGTTTAAGGGTAGCTGAGTGGGTTTGGGCAGTGCAGCGCTTTGCTGAGCAGTGCTTAAACGTCTTGTAAGAACTATACAGAAATATATAGCTAAATTCTTCAATGCTGACATAGCTTAGTGATTAGAGTTTTGGCTTTGCGTGCAGAAGTTCATGGTTCAGATACCAAGACAGACCATTCAGCTTTTACATGGGAAAGCATCATGAAATAATTTTTTATTTATTTAATGATGTAGTAATTGATATTTTTTAACCAGGGCAGTGTAGCTTGTCCATAATTGCAGTCTCAGTGGATATATGATGTGAAATCCCCCATGTAAACACCAGTGCCCCATACAGCCACACCCCAAAGAAATTTAATCAAAGCACATGGGGTTGTCATGTAAACTATATGCACAGAATAATATGTCAGTAATGAGTAATTAATGTCCAAGATGTGACTATTCTTTAAATGAAGAGTGATCAATGCTTAGCACCCTTAGCTGGTCTGAGCATTGCTTAGAAAGTATAATTCTAAGCACCATTCAGCTCAGCTAAGCCGATTTGTGCACTGCTAAGCACCGTTTAGCATTTGCCACTTTTAGCACAGCTCAACTCAGCTCAATGGGTTTGCACATTGCTCAGCTTATCTCAGTATTTTTGAAAATGGTCCTAAGCAGCAGAGACCTCCAAAGCAGACACCCAAGCAACCGCTACACCAAAACAAAGCACATGCAACACATAGCTCACAAAGTCAGTGTGCCAAACAGTCACAGCCCTTAAGGCTAAACAACACACCTGACACACTTGTAATAGGTGACTCTATCGTCAGGCACACTGACATTCCGCTCACCAGGCTGAACAAGGAGAATGTCACGGTGAGCTGCCTGTCGGGCGCTAGGATCCGCCACATAACACAAGCACTCAGGTCACTCCAAGGCAAGTACAAATATGACTCAGTCATTGTCCATAATGGTGTGAATGACTTGAGACGTATCTCCCTGGACTACATGAAAAGAGACATAGAGGAGCTCTCTGAGCATGTAGCCCAGGCTGGTATGACCCTGACCTTGAGTAGCATCTTACCCTCACCAAGAATGATGCCACAATATGAAGACAAGACGATCAATTTCAACAATTGGCTTAAGTATTGGTGTCATTCAAAGGGGATCCAATGCCTGTCAGCCTGGGATGACATGCTTGACAAGCCACGATGCTTTGCTAGGGATGGCTTGCACCTGTCACCCCTGGGCTTTCGGATATTGGCAAAGGCTCTTGCCACCCCCATAGTGCCTTTTTTAAGCAAGGCTCAAAAGACAAACCCACCTCCATAGGTATCACAAGGGATAAGAACCTAAGAGTAATGCTACTCAACTCCAGAAGTCTAAACCTCAAGATGCACAGACTCAAAACTCTCCTTAGCATGGAGAACATCAATATCTGTGCAGTAACAGAAACCTGGTTCAAGGCTCCAGAGAGCAGCCCAGAACTACCAAGTTATACTTCATACCATGCTTTCCAGCCCCAAAACTTGGACCGAACCACAAAAGGAGGGGGAGTATCAATATTCGTCAAAGATACCCACACCTCCAAGTTGGTGGCACAGCACGAAGCATCAGAGACTATCCATGTGCAACTAACAGTGGGTAAAACTGCCTTCCAGTTTATAGCCTGCTACAGACCACCCTCCCAAATCCAGGAACCCCACTCAGCCTTCCTGAGAACACTGGGAAATATGAAGGTCTCTCCAAACACCATTATATTGGGCGACTTCAACTACCCAAACATAGACTGGGAGCATTACTCTAGCTCCAGCACCCTAGCCCAAAGGTTCCTAGAATTTATAAACTTAAATGCTATGGAACAACTTGTTACCACTCCCACAAGAAGGGAAAACATACTGGACCTGATCATCACCAACATGGGGGCTCTATGCTCCAGACCAGAAGTGTATTCCTCACTGGTAAGATCAGACCAAAAACTAATCTCACTGGATATTCACATCCCAACCGCACCCCATGCCCAGAAAACCACAGTGAAAAACTTCTCTGATGCAAATTTCACACTCCTCAAAACTGAGGTGGAATCCTTCAAAGCCCCCGGGCCTGTAGAAAATATGTCCCAGACCGCAGAATCCTTTATAAACGCATTCTATGAACACCTTCAGGAATGCATGGATCATGCAATCCCAAATAAAACCAAGACCCAATCCTCCAAAGGCAGGCGTCCTGTCTGGTGGACCCCAACCATAAGCAAACTATACAATAGAAGGAGGAAGCTACTACATGATAGAGCAAAATCCCAAAAAGGGAAGGCATCTCTGATCAGTATTAGCAAAAAACTACAGGCACTCATAAAATTGTCTAAGGCCAGCTTCGAGAGAAAAATTGCACAGGACACTAAGGATAATCACAAGGCTTTCTTTAGTTATGTTAGGAACCTGGGTGGGAATTCCCAGATATGCTCAGAATTAGTCCAAAATGAAAGAAAATAGACCGAACCCACAGACATTGCCAACATCCTAGCTGACAGGTTCAGCGCAAACTTCTCCCCCCCCTCCCCACCAAAGGGGTAAATATGTATCCCAGCAGAGAGCTGCCCCCCTGACAACTCAGATGCTCAGGTAAGAGCCGCCCTCTCTAAAGAAAAAAACACAGCATCAATGGGACCAGACGGTGTCCCGGGCTGTGTCCTACATGGACTCTAAGAAGAGCTAAACCCAAACATAAAACTACTGTTCAATCTCAGCCTTACTACAGGATAAGTACCCAAAGAGTGGCATACAGCGACAGTGGTCTCTCTCCACAAAGGTGGTGCCTCAATGGATCCTGGAAACTATCGCGCCATAAGCCTGACTAGCTTGGTCTGTAAAGCTATGGAAAGGATCATCATAGACCTCATAAAAAAAGATATTGGGGACCTACAGACACTAAATCCTACCCAGTTCGGCTTTGTTAAGGGCAGATCCTGCCTCTTAAACCTGGTCGATTTCTTTGAAACAGTCACCAAGGACATTGACGAGGGGAAGGTGGTCCACACAGCCTACCTGGACCTCGCAAAATCCTTCGATACAATACCCCACTCGGGCATTATAGGTAAGCTCACCAGCTTAAATATAAACCCCTATGTCACTAGATGGGTTGCAGACTGGCTCAAAGACAGAACCCACATGGTTAGAATTGCTGGAGCCACGTCAGACTCCAAACTAGTTACAAGTGGCGTCCCACAAGGCTCAGTCCTGGGACCTCTCTTGGTATATATTTCTCGGAGGTACAGGCCAACACAGAAGGACTGTGGCTGACCAAGTTCGCAGATGACTGCAAACTAGGCACCATAATCGACTCGCCAGCCGACACAAGCATCCTACAAAAGGGCCTCATAGAAACAGACAACTGGTGCCAGAGCCATGGCCTCAAGCTAAACGCCAAAAAGTGTATAGTCATCCCCTCTGGCAAAAACAAAGTGCCCACAAATTACCACATAGGTGGTAATCCATTAAGTATGGAAGAAGTAATTAGGGACCTGGGGACCCAAGTTGATAGCAATCTCTCATTTGAAAACCACGATTATAAGTGGTTAGAAAAACATTTTATATAGCCCACCTAATCATGAAGGGATTCACATCTAGATCAGGGGAGGTCATCGTGCCTCTTTACTCATCCGTCATCAGGCCCATAATTGAGTACAATGCCCCTTTTGGGATGTACCTTACCAGACACCTGCAGCAACTGGAAAGACCCCAAAAGTACCTCATCAAGAGGATCAAAGGGCTCAAACAGATGCCATATGCTGCCTGGTTAAAGAAACTCCAGCTCTACTCAGTGGCATACCGCCTGCTCAGAGGCGATCTGTGCCTGACGTATAAAGCCATGTCCAACCCGGAATTAATGGACATGCTGCACCTCAGAAAATCCAAATCCCATTGAGCTATGCGCTCAAGAGACTTGAACATCAGCACTGAAATAAATAGGACATGCTGGAGGGACAGATTCATAACCCAGAGGCTCCCTTCACTCTGGAATAAAATCCCAGTCCAGGTTAGGCAGAGTCCCTCATTGACTCTCTTCATGAGGAATCTTAATGAATGGATGGGACATCATAGGTTTTCCCTGGGTATCACTTCTGTGTCACTGTTAGACATAGGCACAGTATACTAACCTCGAAAAATGGCTTAGCAAAATTCTTTTAAAATGGGTGGCGAAAGCCAAACACACTCTGGCTAGGCTTATAAATGCCCTAGGGCAGACAGCCTAGTATGAACCTATGAACCTATGATGGCAAAGGGTGGGAATATGACCTTATTTAAATGGCACAGGTGGGAATACAGGCAGAACCTGTTGTAGTCTGTTAACTGCAGGAACTATGTCTGGAGTTGGAAAAGAAGCGTGCTTTCGGGAGTAACACTGGGGAATTTTGGAGTCCAGGGTCATGGCTGGGCTGCTCTTACAACCCCATGATGTCAGATTGTTGCAGGGTCAGTACCAGGGCTCACAGTACAAATCTGAGGCCTGGGACTGTCTGGCACATAATCTCACCAGTGCCACTGGAATCTCCACAACTGTTGAGCAGGTGCCTTATCACTATGATGACCTAAAGCAGAGAATGGGGGTGCTCTTGGCCCAATGGATCCAAGAAGCTCGGGACCAGAATGCCTCAGTAGTTAGTAAGTACTTCACCCACTGATTTACCAAATTCTAGCATGAGTATGCGATAGACAGGTATGCATAATGGCTGTTTTACCTTACAGCTGCAGTGGAGAGAGCTGACAATATTGAGGCCCATGCAGACAGATTGTTGAGGTTGTGCTGAGAGGTAGGTGTGTACAGATCTATCTTGCAGTATATAGTGGAATAAATAATAAGGAATACATTGTGTACTGCCAGTAGGTTTAGTGTGTTCTGAGTGTACTGAATAAATAAATGTTTGTCAGACTAATATAAATATAAGTGAGCAATGCTAGGTGCTGTGTAATACAGATGAAGTCAGCAAACAAGCTACTGTTCATGAAAAGAATTAATTAACTTGCTAATAAACTGCATGATAAGGGCTAATGTAAAGGTAATAAATGACAATCATTCATCATCTACAGGATGTGCAATAGTAATGAATGTAGAATTTCCACTGTAATAAAGCACTGTGTCATGTTGCTGAAAATAAAGATTTACTACCTCAGATTGTTGTGTTTAATCTGGTATGTCATTGAAGAAATACAAATGTGTACAGGTGCTTCACAGTAAATATGACTGTAGATTGTGGAACTGTAAAACAAGATATAATGAAATATGAAATATGTCCTGCACTAAGATCCGAACCTTGAATAGTATTCTGTAAAGTATTATAGTGTGTCCCCTGCGGCATTGCCTGATGTTAATCCTTGCATTTCAGATATATGTGGTCCTGAATGAGGGTATGCTTATGCAGGCAGGTATGAGAGTGTAATAGGTGGAGACTGCAAATATTTGAATGTCCAAATGTATACGGGGCAGGTAAGCAGTCATTCATTTTTGCACACACAGACCACGGTTGCAATCGAGGGACTGGTACTATGACGTTTTTATAGTTGCACACAAGTAATCCAGAATATTTGTAGAAACAGTCAGGTAGTATTAACTGAAATTTTCTCGACAGGACGTACAAGTAAAGAAATGTTTGTAGTAGCTGAATGAAGGGTGTATTAATAAACTGTTTCTAACTTTTCAAGTGTTCAACCTCATGCCTGCAAATGACAGCAGGATAGGTACATACACCAAGCAGTCATCCCGATACATGTCTCTCAAGTGTCATGCTGTCATGGCTAATGATCTCTGTTGCCAATAACCTTGCACACAGATATGAATCCAGTCGAAGTATGCCAGTAGCACACTCGTGCAACTGCATTTCAGGGTGCACTTGTTAGTCATATATGCAACCCTGACATGTATGTGTCCACTCTAGTCTTGTACCCAGAGTTGTCCCAGTTTTTCCCATACCATTCCAGGTTGACATTTTAACTGGTATGTATATGGTACAGAAGCTATAGGCCACAGGTAGATGTAAAGGGAGGGCAGACCTGTAGAGTATTGAACAGTAGTGTTTTGAAAAATATAATGCCTAAACAGTTTGTAATAGTCCCCCCCCCCCCCACCCCTTATCTGCAGCAATAACTATTATAATTCATATACTACAGGTATGTTTTTTCAAAACCTAATGTTGGGACTTATGTTCTATTATTGTACATATATTGATGAATTGGTTGCATACTAACATACCTTGTTCAAATCTATTGTTGATGGCCTGTTGCCGCGAATGTAACTGGCATGCTGTTACAATACTGACTGTTATTCCATTTATGCATGTGTTCTGTTTGCTATGCAATTGTTTCAGTTTTATTGTTCTAGGTTAATTGGAATACCCATGCATGCTGTTATAACACATTTTGAAATGTGTTGTTCGTGACTAACCAATATATTTTGAAAAACATCTATATCATAGCACATTTGGGAAGGCAGATCCCAGTGGATCCTCCTGTCCCACCTCATCTGGCTGTGGCACTGGGCCCCAGCACATCTGGGACCCAACTTGGAAGTGCCACTTCTGCCGATACTTCACCACCCACAGGTGGAACCATCTCAGGGGGCAGGGACCATTCCCCCCTTGGGCACAGGCACGGAGTTGACAAGTCACCTGCCGACAGTTCCAGGTCATAGTGCCCAGTGTCATCCAGACGCAGCTGAATGAGCACCTGAGCCAGATCGAGGGCTGACTGGTGCATCTTGAGGGACAGCCTGTCCCTCCTGTCCAGCTCCGAGCACAGCCACCTTCAGCGCCATGAAGTGGCAGTGGTGACTGCCCATGGGTGGGGACCTCAGTCCCAATGTTTCCATCTGGGGGCACATGGGCCTCTGATTCCCAAACACCCTCACCATCCAAGGTATTTACCCACCCTCTTGTGTCATACACTGCCCCTGTCTGCTGTCTTGTCTGCCTGCAAAACCAACCTCTGCTACCCAACTTACCTCCCCAAATGTACCTAGAACCTTTCCCCGACATCCAACTCTCACCTCAAAAAAAAAAAAAAAAAGGGCACATCTGTCCTCCACAAAAATCTCATGTCCCATACATAGCTCGCCATTTTGTCCTCACATACACTGCCATGAATCAATCATCCCACAAATTAATCAACAAACGTCTGTCACCCACACCACTCCCTGTTGGGTGTGAGGCTCTAAAATCTAAATCGTCCACTTCATTCACAGCTGCTGCTGCCCAAGAAATGGAGAGTTATGTTCCTTTCCTACACCCATCCTGCACATCCCTAGCTGCCTTTCATAACGTTTTTCCCCCTGCTTGCCCCCATTTCACCACTTTCCTATCACCCTTCTTTTCTTTTCTTTTTTTGGAATTAGCATGGGTTTAAGCGGGAGTAAGCACCGCTAAGCATAGCTAAGGGAAGCTAAGCATCTCTTGGCACTGCTTAGCATCACACAAACCCTCACAAACCCAATTAAAACTGCTTTAATCACTCTAACTCATTCAGCCTCTGTTCTGTCCATCAACAAAATAACCAGCTCTGCCAGGTCTCGAACCCAGGACTGTACACTACAGTCACAGCAATACACCATATAAGCTGTGAGACTGACTGATGCTTTTATAAATATATCATGCATTATGGTCATTTAACATTAGGGAAAAAAGTCATTACTGACAAGTCTTGAATCCAGGATGTGGTGTACTGCAGTCACAGCAACTTACCACTATACCATCTGAGTTGTAAGACTTTATAATGCTTTTGTAAATATGTCATGCATTACAGTAATTTAAAATTAGGGGAAAAAAGTCATCACACCCAGTTCTCCAAACCACAACCTTACAGAGTCAGAGCAATGCACCACTAAGGAAAACCACCTCTGGAGATTTAGCAATGCTTTTGTAAAGATATGCATTACAATCATGTAACAGGACAAAAATTAAACACATGCAGATTATTGAACCTAGGACCTTCTGCAATACAGTCACAGCAACACACCAGTACACCAAACAGCTGTCACTCATGCTTTTGTAAATATATCAGGCACTACAGGGATGTGACTGTAGGGAAAGAAAAAAAAAACATCACCTCCAGTGTTTGGACCCAGAACCCTCTGAACTACAGTCAGAGGAACATACCAGTACACCAACTGACCTCTGGAGTACATCAACAGTTTTCACAAACATATCCTAATTGCCAGTTGCACAGTATTCCAATATATAGTGGCCCAAATCACACTGTCCGTGGGCCTCTGACACAGATACAGAACCAGTACACAGACAAATAAATGCTGCTGGATGTAGGGGAGGTCTACAATATCAGATAGAGCCGACAACTGCACAGACTGTTGCTAAATATCCACAGTTATGCCCCCTATTTATGGAAGGGTTGTCATAACACCTACTCTGTCTGCCCACATACTGGCAAGCCAGTGCAGATTGGAGTTATGAAATCATGACAGACAGCTCTGTGTCAACATCATACCCATCAGAACACACATGTCCATGCAAATCCTCTGTTACACAGTGTATGCATGCACATATGTCTTACAAATACACCTGCCGGATTAAAGACTCGCTAGCTCTATCCATAACATTTCTAGCATCTGTCAAAATGTAGACACACATGGTTCTTGTATACACAATAGGCTGTGGCATGATAACTACAGGCATGTTGATACTACATAGGAATAAATGAGCCCTGCAATGTCCTGTGAAACTGGTTTCCCCTACCACAGTCAATGCCACCTACTGTAGCATGCTAAAGGTCTGCAGGGGAGGACACATCTCACAACTATGAATATGTGTAGTAAATGTTCACTACCACTTTCTGGATGGCACTATTATGTAACATATGCACCACAGCCACATGCCTCACCTGGATGGTTGTGGGTACCCTCAACGGGACCATGCTTGGATATAACTGTTGACACCGCACCCTCACTAACAGTAACATCTTGCCCTCCTCCAATGTCTTCACAATCACTAGTCTGACTTCTGGTCAGAATGCAGCAGCTGTGGCCTGCTACACATGCAGTAGTATGTTCACCTACCTGCTACAAACCTGACCTTCCTCACAAACACCTACAACAGGGCATCCACACAACATCCAGACATAAATGTTTGGGGGGTGATGGTGAGGTTTTAAGGGACATGTGTCATAGTCTCCCCCTACAAACATACCCAACTGATAGACCAGCATCAACTGGAGAAACATGCACAATCAGAAAGAAAAGGCTGTATCACACTCACAACTGCCTTTCTCCTCACTAACTCCCAACCCACATTTACATTGTACACTACTACACAATCTGAAAGTCTGTTACCAATGGCCAGACATACATACCACTCAACTGTACAGATTTCTACAGAATGTCCAGGTTTTTGCCTCATGTTTATGGCCTGTTACTCATAACATTTCTGGGATTCTGCAAAATCACTGGGATGATATCAGGAACGAAGTCTCTAAATGCCATGCCTCTCAACCTCTTAGTACAAGAAATCTTCACAAAGCCTAACAAAAAGGGGGGACAAAGGCCCAAAAATAGGGACATATTTTAAATAATGGTGTTATAACAAACAAACTTTACAATAAGAGGAAAGCAACCAGTGCATAGAGACAAACAGACAGCATCAAGATCCCCTTCACCCTGACCCCCTAATCCCCTCCTTTGAGTCGAAAATCCCGAAGGTAATCCATCGAAAGTAAAGCTGCTCAAAGGACAGCTATAAAAGGCCTTAAAAGCTGTATGTTACCAACCTGGGTGGAAAATGTGACGGATGCTGTGAGCTACAGATAAGGAATACAAAAATGCCTGAACCTAACCTCAGCCTTACCAGCTCTAGGGCGTCACACCAGTGCAAGGAAAACCCCGACCTCACCTAAAATCCTATTCACGGGTGGGCTATCGACGGACCATGGTAATAACAAGTCAATAAACACAAGCTATGGAGAGGAAAAAGCTAAAGATACAGCATCAATGGGACGGATGGTGTCACGGAGGTGACCAGCACTGACTGGATGAGGAATTATTGCCTTTTTGAAAAGGCAGCTGTTTCAAGGCAGTCTTCACACAGATGCAGTCCCCAGAAACCAGGCCATTCACCTTGACCTTCCCAACCTTTACAAAGCAAAGGACCTCTAGGACCCTGGTAGTACAATACCCCACTAACCAAAAGTCAAATATTACAATGGCAAACTGAAATGCATAAGGGATGGTTGCAAAGCAGTGTGGGAGTTGCTGGCAAAATGCAAAGTTAGTGGTGCTGTCACGGTGTCCGTCTCAGGGTGTCCCGGTCTGGCTCCCCTATTGTTTGGCTCCTTGTTCCAGAAGTACAGGAAAGGACACATGGAGACAAAGTTTTGACTGGACTGCAAGACTGCAGCAACTGATGCATGGGTGCATCGGACACTGATGTATCGGACTGAGAGAAACTTCAGGACTCACTGCGGTGCCAGGCCCATGCCCTGAGCCAAAGCAACGGTAAAAATCAAACCGCCATTACCTTCGGGAGGTAAAACCAAAAAACCAATAGCTGGCATAGCAGGCAACAATCCACTACCATATAGGGGAGTGGGGGACCAGGACCCACAGTGGCCTTCTCTTGACACTCACACACATTGCTACAGTGCTGAAGTGAGTACCTTCCACATTGCCCACATGATCAGAAAGACATTACATCCTTCATCCAGATCTAGTGAGAGGTTATTGTTCTGTACCTTTCAGAGATGAATACAAGTACAATGCAATGCCCGGGATGTATTCACCCCGACATCTGCAGCAATTGGAGAGACCCTCCCCAAAGTTCTCACCAAAAGGATAAAGGGACTCAAAACTGTCCATATGCTGCCAGATTGAAAACTCCAGCCCATTGTTCAGTGTCTGCTCAGCTCTCAGAGGTGACATGTGCCTGACATACAATCAACGCTTGGTGGAAAATGGATCCACTCCACTCTCAAAATCCCAAACCCCCAAAAAACTACGAGAGCAACCTTATAAACCTTAGTATAGGATATAAATGCTGGAGGGATGAGGGGATCAGAGACTCCCCCTATGCTATGCTGTAAAATAAATCCCGGTGGATGAGAGCACAGAGCACCTGCTGACTCTGTTCAAGAGAAATCTAGACCTGGAGATCGGGAGAGTTCCCCCGAGTCATCTCTGGGTCACTGGGTGCTGGACAGACAGACAACAAATGGGGCACAACAGTATTTTTTCATATAAGAGGGGTGGGTAAAACCAATAATTTGGGCTAGGCTTATAAATGCCTTAGGGCAGATAGCCTAGTATAAACCTATGAACCTATGAACCTATAAACTTAAAGTGTTGCTAGAGTAATAGGGCTTGTTTCGAGATACATTTTCTGAAGGATATGAAGTTGGAAAATGAAATTGATGTCATTATTTAGTGACTTCAATCCTCAAATCATCCTATTGATTTGCAAAAAAAAACCTGACAAATATTATGAGGAACAGACCAAATATAAGGGTCAAACTTCTGGACATTCTGTGAAAATCTAGACAGTTGAGAGGTATGTGATATACATATTAGTTTCACATTTCAAATCCCTCAGAAAATGTATGTCCAAACAAACCCTGTTACTCTAGCAAGTTTACATCTGCATAACAGCATACTTACAATCTGTCCCTAATTTTGGAATTTTGTCCCTCATTTTGTTGGGCTTTCTCCAAATTTCTTGTGCTAAGAGGCTGACAGGTATGCAGACATAGCATGCAAAACTGCGAACAAAACACATCAATCCAAACAGTGGACAGTATTTCACCTACCCTCTGTGATAGCTCCCACACCTCAATATATTCATCCTCACAGGCAAGGAAAAGGGGCAAGGCACACATGAAGGACTTAATTATAGCAATGTGTTACCATGGCATTGGCTAAGGGAAAGACAACATAGCTGTTCTGGATGCAGTTAGCAAGTGGGAGACACAGACTGGTGCACAGGCCATCACCTGCTCATGAGCATTACCTACAAAAGGCAAGCTGCTGCCTACGCTAAACAGGTCTGAAACTTTTTTCCTGAAAGACAGACTCTGACTCTGGAAAACAACCCTGTGTATTTCTTCTGAGAAAAGAGTACAGCACTATAGCAGGTATGTCAAACAATTAAGCATGTAATGAAATGCAGATGGGGGGATGAAGCCATGGGACATAGAAAGTTAAATAGCAGGTCTCAACAAGACTTGCTGGACTGACATGTTGCTGTCCAGCACCTATGGCCATCCACGATGGCTCTGTCTGCAGTGACATAGGTCACAGCTCTGGCACCTGAGTCACCCCGGCAATGGTCAGCTCACATATGACTACTACTGGAGTGTCTGATGTACAATACTGACTGTGACACTGCCAGGCCAGCTACCTGGGATGTTGTAAATATTCATATGTAAGTTGTGAATATTACTATGATACATATGCTTGTCTTACAAATTTAAGAGACCTATATTGGTTATGTGGATAGTAAACAGCTGGTGCAGAGGTGTGTGCTGAACTGTATGTTATATAATGAGCTCATACCTCTCAACTGTCCAGACTTTTGTAGACTGACCACATGTTTGCCTCATATGTATAGTCATTTTCTCATACAGTTGTGTTTTGTCTGGCAAATCACTGGCAAATCATTAAAGACTCAAGTCATAAAATAATAGCATGCATTTGCATGTCAGATATCATATCCTTCAGAATATTCCTGTGAATACAAAACCTACTTGTCTATCAACTGTCTAAGTGTGTTAGAGCAATATTTATAAAGTGTCACTATTTTTAGTGCTTTGCCCACCATTTATTTGTGCCTTTGTCCAGATGTCTTGCTCTAACAGGTTGAGAGGTATGACTGAGCTACAAGAGTGTAAACACAGTGTGCTGTAATGACAGAGGACAGAAATGTTTATCAAGTATTACCTGTGCAAATGTATGTATTAATAGTAGAAGCTGGAAGCCTCACAAATACAGACATGCGTTGCAAAACATCAAGTAAATAAGCTGCACTTGTTTTACCAATGTGTTATCTCAGTTTCAGTGCAGCAAACAGACATAAATGTCTACAGCTACAGGTTTTTGTATCACCTTAAAACATGAATAATTACTAGGCTGAAAATGGAAAGATGTTTAACTGTGTTATGACCTCCAGTGGTACACACATCAAAGAGATATGTATGCTTTGTCTTCAGGAATAGAATTCAAGGTACGATAAGGTCCTATATATTTTGCCAGAGTCAAGGAAAATTGCAGTTGTATCATGGAGTTTGACACTCAAAAATATCTCTGTAAATCTATCAAATCTGTCTTTTTGGGAAGCTGTAAGGTGGGAGTCAGGGGTTGAGGAGTGTCTTCTCATGTTCTTAAAACGGAAGGGCTAACTACAACTTTGGGAGAATTCATATTTAAGAATTCATAATAACTGTAAGTCTTTAGAGTATTAATTCTTCTCTGGATAGTTTTATGGTTGAATACCTAACAAATTGAATAGACTTTTATATTGTTTTTTGCCACTAGACAATATAAGCAATCAGAGGGTGGTCCTTATAAGGGATGTCACGCCCACAGTCATACTTTTCTGACTGACATAAAGCAGACTTCTCACAGAAAATATATAGTAGACAGGAAGGGTTTCCAATGGGGTGCTTTATGTATTTATTTATTTACTCGTTTATTTATTTATTAAGATTTGCTTACCAGAGTAGGAAACTGATCAAATATTGACCAATTACAGGCTCAGCCTGGGTTACAACATAATGTATGCAGATGATAAATTTGATTGAAAAGTGCAAAGACATAAATGTATGCAAAAAAAGGTACTCAACGAAGTTTTTCACTTATCTAAATACACTTCTTCTTCTTCTTCTTCCGGCTGCTCCCGTCAGGGGTCGCCACAGCAGATCAACTGTTTCCATTTCTTCCTGTCCTCTGCATCTTGCTCTGTCACACCAACCACCTGCATGTTCTCTCTCAACACATCCATAAACCTTATCTTAGGCCTTCCTCTTTTCCTGTTACCTGGCAGCTTCATCCTTAGCATCTTTTTCCCAATATACTCTGCATCCCTACTCAGCACATGTCCAAACCAACGTAATCTTGCCTCTCTGGCTTTGTCTCCAAACCTTTCAACCTGGGCTGACCCTCTACTATACTTATTCCTAATCCTGTCCATCCCCGTCACACCCAGTGCAAATCTTAACATCTTCAACTCTGCCACGTCAAGCTCTGACTCCTGCCTTTTTGTCAATGCCACTGTCTCTAACCCATATAACATAGCTGGTCTCACTACCCTCTTGCAGACCTTCCCTTTCACACTTACTGGTACTCGCCTGTCCCAAATCACTCCTGACACTCTTCTCCACCTAGTCCATCCTGCCTGTACTCTCTTCTTCACCTCTCTTCTACACTCACCATTACTCTGAACTGTTGATCCCAAGTATTTAAACGCATCCACCTTCGCCACCTCTACTCCCTGCATCCTCACCATTCCTCTATCCACCCTCTCATTCACAAACATATATTCTGTCTTAGTCCTGCTGACCTTCATTCCTCTTCTCTCTAGAGCATATCTCAACCTCTCCAGGGTCTCCTCCACCTGTTTCCTACTCTCTCTACAGCTCACAATGTCATCTGCAAGCATCATAGTTCACTGGTACTCCTGTCTGATCTCGTCTGCCAACCTGTCCATCACCATTACAAATAAGAAAGGACTCAGAGCTGAACCTTGATGTAATCCCACCTCCACCTTAAACAAATCCGTCACTCCCACCGCAGACCTCACCGCTGTCACACTACCCTCGTACATATCCTGTACCACTCTTACATACTTCTCTGACACTCCCGACTTCCTCATACAATACCACAACTACTCTCTAAGCACCCTGTCATATGCTTTCTCTAAATCCACAAAGACACAATGCAACTCCTTCTGACATTCTCTGTACTTCTCTATCAACACTTTCAAAGCAAACATCGCATCTGTAGTGCTCTTTCTTGGCATGAAACCATACTGCTGATCACTAATCATCACCTCCCTTCTTAACCTAGCTTCCACTACTCTTTCCCATAACTTCATGCTGTGACTGATCAATTTAATCCCTCTGTAGTTACTACAGCTCTGCACATCACCCTTATTCTTAAAAATCAGTACCAAAACACTTTTTCTCCATTCCTCAGGCATCCTCTCACTTTCCAAGATTTCATTAAACAATCTAGTTAAAAACGCCACTGCCATTTCACCTAAACACCTCCATGCTTCCACAGGTATGTCATCTGATCCAACAGCCTTTCCATTCTTCATCCTCTTCATAGCTATCCTTACTTCCTCCTTGCTAATCCACTGCACTTCATGATTCACTATCCGCACATCATCCAACCTTCTCTCCCTCTCATTCTCTTCATTCATCAGCCCCTCAAAGTACTCTTTCCATCTGCTCAACACACTCTCCTCGCTTGTGAGTACATTTCCCTCATTATCCTTTATCACCCTTACCTGCTGCACATCTTTACTAGCTCGGTCCCTCTGTCTAGCCAATTGGTACAGGTCCTTTTCTCCCTCCTTAGTGTCCAACCTTTTATACAACTCTCCATATGCCTTATCCTTAGCCTTTGCCACCTCTCCCTTTGCCATGCACCTCATCTCCTTGTACTCTTATCTACTTTTTGCATTTCTCTGACAATCCCACTTATTCTTCGCCAACCTCTTTCTCTGTATACTCTCTTGTACTTCTTCATTCCACCACCAGGTCTCCTTGTCCTCCTTCCTCTTTCCAGATGTCACACCAAGCTCCTTTCTACCATCTCTCTTACTAGCTCTGCTGTAGTTACCCAGCTATTTGGTAACTGTTCACTGCCACCCAGTGCCTGTCTTAACTCTTCCCTGAACATCACCTCACAATTACCATTTTTCAATTTCCACCATTTGATCCTTGGTGCTGCCCTCACACTCATCCTCCTCTTCTTGATCACCAATGTCATCTTACAAACCACCATCCTATGCTGCCTAACTACACTTTCCCCTGCCACCACTTTACAGTCTCCAATCTCCTTCAGACTGGCCCTTCTACATAAGATATAATCCACCTGTGTGCATCTTCCTCCACTCTTTTATGTCACCCTATGCTCCTCCCTCTTGTTAAAATATGTATTCAATACAGCCATGTCATTCCTTTTCACAAAATCCACTACCATCTGACCTTCTGCATTCTTTTGCATAACAACATACCTACCCATCACCCATGTACTTTTCGTGCCGTTGTGCTGTAACTTAGAGCAGATCTGGGTGCTGCCATTGAGATTTTTGACATAGCTATAGAATGCTTTGTGGCTGCCCTTAGAATCAGTGGCGATCTTGTTTTCATAGCTAGCTTTGAAGGCTCTTATAAGGGATCTCAGCTTCTTACTGAGGCTGACCAGGGAGCTCTTCCACTCATGGGATTTTACTCTCATTTGCAACAGTTTTTTCCTTCTGTTGTAGAGTTTGTTTATTGCAGGGGACAACCAGATTGGTTTCTTTTTATGGAGGATAGTGTCTTGGTTCTGTTTGGGATAGCACAATCCATGCACTCTTGCAAGTGCTTATAAAATGCATTTGTGTAGGATTCAGCAGTTGTAACTGTATTGTCCATCTGCATGGGTATCATGAAGTTCGCCACTTCTGTCTTAAGTGTTAAGAAAATATCACTTCTATGGAATCATCTTCCACTACACATAAAGCAAAGTATGTATCTTACTCTATCCAAAAGTAATTTGGTTGAATGGATAGGTAATGTCAAATTCACCCATGCTCTGGCATACTTTTCCTTCTTTATTTGGGGAAACATGTAAATGTCTGAACATATCTTTGTTCATCTCATCTATGGTTTATTTGTATGCAAAATATAAGGGCTAGAAACTACCATGAGAATGGAAGGCTAGGCTTTTTAAAATCCTCACAGATCAATAGCTTAGAAAGAACCCATGAATCTATGAACCTGTTAAGCAAGTAGAACACAAAAAGAAAGAAGACAAGTGCAGTGGCTGGAAGTATAGATTGAAAAGTGAATTTTGGGTGTAATTAACACTAGCAAGACAATCAACTTCTCACTAATCTTCTTTGATATCTCCTGTACCACTAGTTTGAAGGAGTGCGTGGATTAAAAAACACAAATAGTATGTCTAGCCATTTGAAAAGATGCTTTCCATTTCAAGGGTTATGTCATAACAGACATGGGGAACAATGATAAATAATGATAAAGTGTTTGGATACAACATGACACAACTAAACTGCAATGGTAATGCATTCAATATCAATATCACAATTAAGGAAATGCAGATGTTCTAAGAAGGAAAACTCATATCAGCTGCAACAAAAATGCACATTTTTTGTGCAATGCACAAAGTTTTAATAATTTTTTTGACCTCAGTAGTGACATAGTTCAATATGGTTATAATGTTATTTTATTTTTGTCATAGAAACATGGTTTATTTTATCTAGGTAGCCTCGTGTCCTCCTGGATTATGCGGGAACTCCTGATGTTAAAGTGGCAAATGCAGGTCAAGGGGTATCTATTTGCCTTGATGATAGCTACCAAGCAGGTGAGGTATCACCTTATTCCTGCTTTGAAACAGTTAAAGTTAATCTGGGTATTAACAGGCAGACATCTGGCACTGTGTTTTTCTACATGCCAAAGTTTTTGGGCAAGGCAAGGCTCAGGCTTCAGTAAACTCAATGTAGGAATAGTGTTATTCCTACATGGAGTGAATGATGCCTGGGTCTGCATCCCCTTCTCGACAGCGCACCTTAGATATTAATGAATGTGCACTGATGAGACAGATCTGTGGACATGGATACTGAATGAGTGCAGGAGGCATGTTGCACTAGTGCTTGCAGATCTGTAACATGCTCCCTGCACTGTCAAAGTCACTTTAGAATCTTAACAGTGTCACCGGACACTGAAAAGGAGATCTGTGAAAAAAATGCAATGTAGGGGGTGTGCAACAGTAACTATACAACACCCCCTGCATTGTGAAAGTGCCGTATGGTAATTTATGGTTAAATAGTGTCCGCGGACACATACCTCTCAACCTCCTAGAGCAAGACATCTGGCCAAAGCCTTGAAATGAAAGCAGAACAAAGGGACAATAGGGGGACATTTCAAATAATGCCCTTACAAACTTAGAAAGTTTATAGACTAACTGATTTTGCATTACATTGTCATGAAGAGTTTGTGTCCTGCAACTGACATGCTGATATGTAAATAGTGAGAAATATCTGTTTAAAAAAGTTGTATTATTTTTTTTACTTTATATGTGAAGTTTAAGCATAGCTCAGTGGTTTTGCACAGTGTGGTGCTTTGTTGAGCAGTGCTTAAACGTCTTGTAAGAACTATATTGAAATATATAGCTAAATTCTTCAATGATGACTTAGCTTAGTGGTTAAAGTTTTGGCTTTGCGTGCAGAAGTTCATGGTTGAAATACCAAGACAGACCATTCAGCTTTTACATGGGAAAGCATCATGAAATTATTTTTTATTTATTTAATGATGTAGTAATTGATATTTTTTAACCAGGGTAGTGTAGCTTGTTCAAAATTGCAGTGTCAGTGGATATATGATGTGAAATCCCCCATGTAAACACCAGTGTCCCATACAGTTACACTGCAAAGTAATGTAATCAAAGCACATGGGGTTGTCATGTAAAGTAAACAATATGCATGGAATAATATGTCAGTAACGAGTAATTAATGTCCAATATGTGACTATTCCTTAAATGAAGAGTGATCAATGCTTAGTAGTGCTTATCACCCATAGCTTGTCTGTGCATTGCTTAGAAAGTATAATTCTAAGCACCATTAAGCTCAGCTAAGCCGATTTGTGCACTGCTAAGCACCGTTTAGCATTTGTCACTTTAAGCACAGCTCAACTCAGCTCAATGGGTTTGCACATTGCTCAGCTTATCTCAGTATTTTTGAAAATGGTGCAATGATGGCAAAGAGTGGGAATATGGCCTTATTTAAATGGCACAGATGGGAATACAATCAGGACCTGTTGTAGTTTGTTAACTGCAGGAACTATGTCTGGAGTTGGAGAGGGAGCGTGCTTTCGGGAGCAGCACTGGGGAATTTTGGAGTCCAGGGTCATGGCTGGGCTGCTCTTACAACACCATGACATCAGATTGTTGCAGGGTCAGTACCAGGGCTCACAGTACAAATCTGAGGCCTGGGACTGTCTGGCACATGATCTTACCAGTGCAACTGAAATCTCCACAACTGGTGAGCAGGTGCATTATCACTATGATGACCTAAAGCAGAGAACGGGGGTGGTCTTGGCCCAATGGATCCAAGAAGCTCTGGACCAGAATGCCCCAGTAGTTAGTAGGTATTTCACCCACTGATTTATCAAATTCTAGCATGAATATGTGATAGACAGATATGCATAATGGCTGTTTTTACCTTAGAGCTGCAGTGGAGAGAGCTGACAATATTGAGGCCCATGCAGACAGATTGTTGAGGTTGTGCTGAGAAGCAGATGTGTACAGATCTATCTTGCAGTATATAGTGGAATAAATAATAAGGAGTACATTGTGTACTGCCAGTAGGTATAGTGTGTTCTGAGTGTACTGAATAAATAAAAGTTTGTTAGACTAATATAAATATAAGTGAGTAATGCTAGGTGCTGTGTAATACAGATGAAGGCATCAAACAAGCTACTGTTCATGAAAGGAATGAATTAACTTGCTAATAATCTTCATTATAAGGGCTAATGTAAAGGTAATAAATGACAATCATTCATCATCTACAGGATGTGCAATAGTAATGAATGTAAAATTTCCACTGTAATAAAGCACTGTGTCATGTTGCTGAAAATAAAGATTTAATACCTCAGACTGTTGTGTTAAATCTGGTATGTCATTGAAGAAATACAAATGTGTACAAGTGCTTCACAGCAAATATGACTGTAGATTGTGGAACTGTACAACAAGATATAATGAAATTTGAAATATGTCCTGCACTAAGATCTGAACCTTGAATAGTATTCTGTAAAGTATTATAGTGTGTCCCCTGCGGCATTGCCTGATGTTAATCTTTGCATTTCAGATCTATGTAGTCCTGAATGAGGGTATGCTGATGCAGGCAAGTATGAGGGTGTCATAGGTGGAGACTGCAAATATTTGAATGTCCAAATGTATACGGGGCAGGGAAGCAGTCATTCATTTTTGCACACACAGACCACAGTTGGAATCGAGGGACTGGTACTATGACGTGTTTATTGTTGCACACAAGTAATCCTGAATATTTGTAGAAAGAGTCAGGTAGTATTAACAGATATTTTCTCGACAGGACGTACAAGTAAAGAAATGTTTGTAGTAGCTGTATGAAGAGTGTATTAATAAACTGTTTATAACGTTTCCAGTGTTCAACCCCATGCCTACAAATGACAGCAGGATAGGTACATACACCATGCAGTCGTCCCGATACATGTCTCTCCAGTGTCATGCTGTCATGGCTAATGATCTCTGTTGCCAATAACCTTGCACACAGATATGAATCCAGTTGAAGTATGCCAGTAGCACACTCACACAACTGCATTTCAGGGTGCACTTGTTACTCATGTATGCAACCCTGACATGTATGAGTCCCCTCTAGTCTTGTACCCAGAGTTGTCCCAGTTTGTCCCATACCATTCCAGGTTGACATTTTAACTGGTATGTATATGGTACAGAAGCTATAGGCCACAGGTAGATGTAAAGGGAGGGCAGACCTGTAGAGTATTGAGCAGTATGTTTTGAAAAATATAATGCCTAAACAGTTTGTAATGGTCTCCCCCCACCCCTTATCTGCAGCAATAACTACTATAAGTCATATACTACAGGTATGTTTTTTCAAAACTTAATGTTGGGACTTAAGTTCTATTATTGTACATATATTGATGAATTGGTTGAATACTAACATACCTTGTTCAAATCTATTGTTGGTGGCCTGTTGCCGTAAATGTAACTGGCATGCTGTTACAATACTGACTGTTATTCCATTTATGCATGTGTTCTGTTTGCTATGCAATTGTTTCAGTTCTATTGTTCTGAGTTAATTGGAATACCCATGCATGCTGTTATAACTAATTTTGAAATTTGCTGTTCATGACTAACCAATATATTTTGAAAAACCTCCATATTATTGCACATTTGGGAAGGCAGATCCCAGTGGATTCACCTGTCCCACCTCATCTGGCTGTGGCACTGGACCCCAGCACATATGGGACCCAACTTGGAAGTGCCACTTCCGCCTGTACTTCACCACCCACAGGTGGAACCACCTCAGGGGAGGGCCCATTCCCCCCTTGGGCACAGGCACGGAGTTGACCCAGTCACCCGCCGACAGTTCCAGGTCATAGTGCTCAGGGTCATACAGACACAGCTGGATGAGCACCTGAGCCAGATCGAGGGCTGACTGGTGCATCTTGAGGGGCAGCCTGCCCCTCCTGTCCAGCTCCCAGCACTGCCACCTTTGGGGCCACGAAGTGGCAGTGGTGACTGCCCATGGGTGGGGACCTCAATCCCAGTGTTACCGTCTGGGGGCATATAGGCCTCTGATTCCCAAACACCCTCACCATCCAAGGTATTTACCCGCCTCTTGTGTCATACACCGCCCCTGTCTGCTGTCTTGTCTGCCTGCAAAGGTAACCTCTGCTACCCAACTTAATTCCCCAAATGTACCTAGAACCTTTCCCCGACATCCAACTCTCACCTCAAAAAAAAAAAAAAAAAAAGGCGCATCTGTCCCCTCCAAAAATCTCATGTCCCATACATAGCTTGCCCTTTTGCCCCCACATACACTGCCATGAATCAATCATCCCACAAATTAATCAACAAACTTCTCTCACCCATACCACTCCCTGTTGGGTGTGAGGCTCTAAATTCTAAATTGTCTACTTCATTCACAGCTGTTGCTGCCCAATAAATGGAGAGCTATGTTCCTTTCCTACACCCATCCTGCACATCCCTAGCTGCCTTTCATAATGTTTTTCCTCCTGCTTGCCCCCATTTCACCACTTTCCTATCACCGTTCTTTTCTTTTCTTTTTTTGGAATTAGCATGGGTTTAAGCGGGAGTAAGCACCGCTAAGCATAGCTAAGGGAAGCTAAGCATCTCTTGGCACTGCTTACCATCACGCAAACCCACACAAACCCAATTAAAACTGCTTTAATCACTCTAAATCATTCAGCCTCTGTTCTGTTCATCAACAAAATAACCAGCTCTGCCAGGCCATGAATCCAGGACTGTACACTACAGTCACAGCAATACACCATATGAGCTGTGAGACTGACTGATGCTTTTATAAATATATTATGCATTATGGTCATTTAACATTAGGGGAAAAAAGTCATTACTGACAAGTCTTGAATCCAGGATGTGGTGTACTGCAGTCACAGCAACTTACCACTACACCATCTGAGTTGTAAGACTTTATAATGCTTTTGTAAATATGTCATGCATTACAGTAATTTAAAATTAGGGGAAAAAAGTCATCACACCCAGTTCTCCAAACCACAACCTTACAGAGTCAGAGCAATGCACCACTAAGGGAAACCACCTCTGGAGATTTAGCAATGTTTTTGTAAAGATATGCATTACAATCATGTAACAGGACAAAAATTAAACACATGCAGATTATTGAACCTAGGACCTTCTGCAATACAGTCACAGCAACACACCAGTACACCAAACAGCTGTCACTCATGCTTTTGTAAAGATATCAGGCACTACAGGGATGTGACTATAGGGAAAGAAAAAAAAACATCACCTCCAGTGTTTGGATCCAGAACCCTCTGAACTACAGTCAGAGGAACATACCAGTACACCAACTGACCTCTGGAGTACATCAACAGTTTTCACAAACATATCCTAATTGCCAGTTGCACAGTACTCCAATATATAGTGGCCCAAATCACACTGTCCTTGGGCCTCTGACACAGATACAGAACCAGTACACAGACAAATAAATGCTGCTGGATGTACGGGAGGTCTACAATATCAGATAGAGCCGACAACTGCACAGACTGTTGCTGAATATGGACAGTTATGCCCCATATTTATGGTTCATAGGTTCATAGGTTCATACTAGGCTATCTGCCCAAGGGCATTTATAAGCCTAGCCAGAGTGTGTGTGGCTTTCACCACCCCTTAGGATGAGAATACTATACCCATTAGTTTGCTGTGCCTCTGTCCAGCAGTGATACAGAGATGATTCCCAGGGTAAACCTACGATCTCCCATCCACTCGTCAAGATTTCTCTTGAACAGAGTCAGTGAGGGGCTCTGCCTCAGATGGACTGGGATTCTGTTCCATAGTGTAGGGAGTCTCTGGGTGATGAATCTGTCCCTCCAGCACGTCCTATGTATATCCGTGTTGAGGTTTAAGTCTCTTGCTCTCGTGGCTCTGGTGGATTTGGATTTTTTGAGGTGGAGCATGTCCATTAATTCCGGGTTGGACATGGCCTTATATGTCAGGCACAGATCACCTATGAGCAGACGGTATGTGACTGAATAGAGCTGGAGTTTCTTCAGTCGGGCATCGTATGACATATGTTTGAGCCCCTTTATCCTTTTGGTGAGGAACTTTTGGGGTCTTTCCAACTGCTGCAGGTGTCGGGTAAGGTACATTCGAATGGGCGTTGTACTCAATCATTGGTCTGATAAGTGAAGAGTACAGGGGTACAATGACCTCTCCTGATCTGGATGTGAATCCCTTCATGATCAGGTGGGCAATGTAGAAGGTCTTCCTAACCACTTTGGCAATGTGGGTATCAAAGGGAGGTTACTGTCAACTTGGGTCCCCAGGTCCCTGATAACTTCTTCCGTGTTTAATGGATTACCACCTGTGTGGTAATTAGGGGTTACCTTGTTTTTCCCAAAGGGTATGACTATACATTTTTTGGCATTTAGCTTAAGGCCATGGCTCTGGCACCAGTTATCCATTTCTATGAGACCTCTCTGGAGGGTGTCTGTGTCTGATGGAGTGTCAATTATGGTGCCCAGTTTGCATTCATCTGCAAATTTTGTCAGCCACAATCCCCCTATGTTTGCCTGCACTTCAGAAAAATAAATGCCGAACAAGAGGGGGCCCAGGACTGAGCCCTGTGGGACACCGCTCGTGACCGGCTTAGAGTCTGACATGGCACCAGCAACTCTAACCCTGTGTGTTCTGTCCTTGAGCCAGTTTGCAACCCATCTTGTGACATATGGGTTTACATCTAAGCTGGTGAGCTTTTCTATGATGCCCGAGTGGGGTATTGTGTCGAGCTTTTGCTAGGTCAAGGTAGGCTGTGTGAACTGCCTTACCTCATCAATGGCCTTAGTGACTGTTTGAAAAAGTCGACCAAGTTCAAGAGGCAGGATCTGCCCTTGACAAAGCCAAATTGGGTAGGATCCAGTGTCTGTAGGTCCCCAATGTCTTTATTTATGAGTTCCATTATGATCCTCTCCATAGCTTTGTAGACAAGGCTCATCAAGCTTATGGGTAATTTCCAGGGTCCGTAGAAGCACCGCCTTTGTGGAGTGGGACCACAGTTGCCGTACGCCATTCTTTGGAGTGCGTATCCTGTAGTAAGGCTAAGATTAAACAGCAGCCTTATGTATGGGTTTAGTTCCTCATTGAGTTCGTGTAGCACACAGCCGGGGACACCGTCTGGTCCCATTGATACTGTGTTTTTTGCTTTAGAGAGCAGCTCTCACCTGGGCATCTGAGATGTTTGGGAGGCTAGACTCTGGTGGGATAGATATTTCTCCTTTTGGGGAGAAATTTGCACTGAACCTGTCTGCCAGTATGTTGGCAATGTCTGTGGGTTCAGTGATTTTTTTATCATTTTGGACTAATTCTGAGCATATCTGGGAGTTTCCACCCAGGTTTCTAACATAGCTAAAGAAGGCTTTATGATTGTCTTTTGTGTCATTAGCGATTTTTCTCTCAAAGTTGGCCTTGGATGATTTTATGAGTGATCGTAGTTTTTTGCTAGTATTGATCAGAGATGCACTCCCTTTTAGGGATTTTGCTCTGTCATGTAGTAGCTTTCTCCTCTTGTTGTAGAGTTTGTTTATGGCTGGGGTCACCAGACCGGGCGCCTGCCTTTGGTGGAAAGGGTCTTGATTTTATTAGGAATTGCTTGATCCATACATTCCTGGAGGTGCTCATAGAAGGCATTTGTAAGGGTTTCAGCAGCGTGGGTTGTGGTTTCCACTGGCTCGGGGGCCTTGAAGGATACCACTCCAGTCTTAAGAAGTGTGAAGTTTGCTTTTGAGAAGTTCTTCACTGTGGTCTTTTTTGCTGGGGGTGGGGGCGGGATGTGGATCTCCAGTGAGATTCATTTATGGTCTGATCTCACCAATGAGGGACATACTTCCGGTGTGGAGCATTTGTCCCCATGTTTGTGATGATCAGGTCTAGTATATTTTCTCCTCTTGTGGGAATGGTGACTAGTTGTTTCATAGCATTTGAGTTTATGAACTCAAGGAACCTTTGGGCTAGGGTGTTGGGGCTTGAGTAATGTTCCCAGTCTATGTTTGGGTAGTTGAAGTCACCCAATATGATGGTGTTTGGAGAGACATTCATACTCTCCAGTGTCTTCAGGAAGACTGTGTGGGTTTCCTGAGTTTGAGAAGGTGGTCTGTAGCATGTAACAAACTGTAGGGCAGTTTTACCTATGGTTAATTGCACCTGGATGGTCTCTGATGCTTCGTGCATTGCCACTAACCTGGAGGTGTGGGTATCCTTTATGAATATGGATACTCCCCCTCCTTTTGTGGTTCGGTCCAGATTTTGGGGCCGGAAAGCATGATATGAGGTATAACCTGATAGTGCTGAGGTGCTCTCAGGAGCCTTGAACCAGGTTTCAGTCACACCACAGACATCGATGTTCTCCATACTGAGGAGGGCTTCGAGGGCGTGCATCTTGAGGTTTAGACTTCTGGCATTGAGCAGTATTACCCTTAGTTTTTCTCCATTTTTGTTTTCTAGGGTGGTAGGTTTATCATTTGAGCCTTGCCTAAAAAAGGCACTATGGGGGTGGCAAGAGCCTTTGCCAATATCCAGAAGCCCAGGGGTGACAGGTGCAAGCCATCCCTTGCGAAGCAGCGTGGCTTGTCAAGCATGTCATCCCAGGCAGACAGACATTGGATCCCCTTAGAATGACACCAGTAATTAAGCCAATTATTAAAGCTGATCATTTTGTCTCTGTATTGTGGCATCATTCTTGGTGAGGGTAGGATACTGCTCAGGGTCAGGGTCATACCGGCCTGGGCTACATAAACTGAGAGCTCCTCTATGTCTCTTTTCATGTAGTCCAGGGAGGTACGTCTCAGGTCGTTCACACCGGCATGGACAATGACTGAGTCATACTTGTACTTGCTGTGGAGTGACCTGAGGGCTTGTGTTATGTGGCGGATTCTAGCGCCTGACAGGCAGCTTACTGTGATCTTTTCCTTGTTCAGTCTGGTGAGTGGGATGTCAGTGTGTCTGACTATGGAGTCACCTATAACAAGTGTGTCTGGCATTGTGTTTGGCCTTAAGGGCTGTGACTGTTTAGCACACTGACTTTGAGAACTATGTGTTGCATGTCTTATGTCTTGAGGAAGGTTTGTCATAACACCTACCATGTCTGCCCACATACTGGCAAGCCAGTGCAGATTAGAGTTATGACATCATGACAGACAGCTCTGTGTCAACATCATACCCATTGGAACACACATGTCCATGCAAATCCTCTGTTACACAGTGTATAAATGCACATATGTCTTACAAATACATGTGCCAGATTAAAGGCTCGCTAGCTCTATCTGTAACATTTCTAGCATCTGTCAATATGTAGACACCCATGGTCCTTGTACGCACAACAGTCTGTGGCATGATAACTACAGGCATGTCGATACTACATAGGAATAAATGAGACCTGCAATGTCCTGTTAAACTGGTTGCCTCTACTGCAGTCAATGCCACCCACAGTAGCATGCTAAAGGTCTGCAGGGGAGGACACATCTCACAACTATGAACATGTGTAGTAAATGTTCACTACCACTCTCTGGATGGCTCTATTATGTAACATATGCACCACAGCCACATGCCTCACCTGGATGGTTGTGGGTACCCTCAACAGGACCATGCTTGGATACAACTGCTGGCACCACACCCTCACTGACAGTAACAGCTTGATCTCCCTCAATGTCTTCACAATCTCTAGTCTGACTTCTGGTCAGAATGCAGCATCTGTGGCCTGCTACATATGCAGCAGTATGTCCAGCTACATGCTACAAACCTGACCTTGCTCACAAGCACCTACAACAGGGCATCCACCCAAAATCCAGACATAAATGTTTGGGGGGATGGTGAGGTTTTAAGGGACATGTGTAATAGTCTCCCCCTACAAACATACCCAACTGATAGACCAACATCATCTGGAGCAACATGCACAGTCAGAAAGAAAAGGATGTATCACACTCACAACTGCCTGTCTCCTCACTAACTCCCAACCCACATTTACACTGTACACTACTACACAATCTGAAAGTCGGTTAACAATGGCCAGACATACATACCTCTCAACTGTACAGATTTCCAGAGAATGTCCAGGTTTTTGCCTCATGTTTATGGCCTGTTACTCATAACATTTCTGGGATTCTGCTAAATGACTGGGATGATATCAGGAATGAAGTCACGAAATGCCATGCCTCTCAACCTCTAAGTGCAAGAAATCTTCACAAAGCCTGACAAAACGGGGGGACAAAGGCCCAAAAATAGGGACATATTTTAAATATTGGTGTAAACTTAAAATGTTGCTAGAGTAATAGGGTTTGTTTCGAGATACATTTTCTGAAGGATATGAAGTTGGAAATTGAAATGGATGTCATTATTTAGTGACTTCAATCCTCAGATCATCCTATTGATTTGCCAGAAAAAACCCACAAATATTATGAGGAACAGACCAAACATAAGGGTCAAACTTCTGGACATTCTGCCAAAATCTAGACAGTTGAGAGGTATGTGATATACATATTCACTTATATATTATATGTAGTTTGTATATACAAATCCAATTACCTATAGAGCATTCAGGAGTAATAAAAATTTTAACCCTGATATTTTCCAAAATGAACTTAGAGCATGCAACTGGTCACCCCTCAAAAGTCTAATCCTAGAGGAAGCGGTAAGCTACTTTAATAGTAAATTCCTAAATATTCTTGACCTCCATGCTCCAAAAAGGACCATTAAAACTAGGAACAAACCTGCTCCCTGGCTCTCAAAAGAGACAAAACAAAAAATGCTACTCAGAAATAAAATCTGGACCAAATGGCGTACTACCAAAAACCAAGAAGATCACATAAAGTTCAGACAGCTAAGAAATGAGACAAAAAAAGCAATATTGTCATATAAAAGAAAGTACTACAATCAACTCCAAAATACCCAGCAAAGTAAACCCCAAAAATTCTGGGCAGGTATAAATGCTCTCTTACACCCAGGCCGTACTGTCACTCCCCCACCTGTAGGTGCTGATCAGGACAATCCAAAGCAAATTGCAAGTACTTTTAATACCTTCTTTACTGAGACCATTCAGTCTCTTGCCAATCAACTATCTCCCAACAGCTCATCTCCTTCACCCTCCAATACCACCTGACCTCCCCCATTTCATCTCAAACCCATCCCTACATCCCTTATCCATACCCTTTTGCAAAAACTCAAACCTACCACCACTGCAGCATACTGTTTTTTCAGGATAATGCCTACGCCATTTCTCATCACATCCACACCATGATAAAACAATTTGAACCTGCCTCCGATACACTTAGCCTTGCTCCCCTTTCACCTGGTCTCTTGCGCACACAATATATCAACCTTCCTTCGGTCCATCATATCAGCTAGCTCTCTCCCTGTACCAGTCATACTGCCAACATTCAAAGTTCTAACCCTCACTATTACAGTCCTAGCCTTTACCTGCCTTCGGCCATGTCTTCCGCCTCTTCTCCTCCTTCGGCCAACAGTAGCCCAGTTTCCGCCAGCATCCTCACTACTTCAAATAACTTAGAGGTTTTATCTCCTAAATGAGATATCATCAGACTAAATTACCTCTACAAATTGAACATTTAAATAACAATTACAAATGTCACATGACAGATGTTTTAATGCATTAATGCTTTAACATTTTGACTTTTCAGAAAACATTTGATATTTTCAGCATCATTCAACATTGGTATCGGACAATTGTCTATCATTATCTGCACATGTACACCTTCCATTTTTAGTATTTGTTCTGCATCTATTTTGTATTATAGACCTTTACAAAGTCAATTACTGAAAACTTAAAATCTTCGTTTTTGCTACAATTGTGTGAATGATTCGATAGAGCACTTTTTACTGTCATTTGTTTCATCTGCATGTATATGCTCATATATCCTGGTGTGGAGTTCTCAAGATGCTCTTCCCATAGATAATGAATTTTATTTTGTACATATGACAGCATAAATTAAAAATCTAGATTTACAATTAAAAGCTGAAGGGATATAGATAGTCTTATCCCTGATGTTAATGTTATTGACATCAGTATAAAACCCAATTTAAAAGACATCTTTCAAGTCACACTTAATTGTATAACTAAGATGAAAGTGCTTACACAGAAGGGAATGTGTAAATGTTTTGGCAGTAATTACTGTATATTGATCAGTAATGACGTCAAGAAGAAGAACATGTGACAATGAAGGAATTTTATGAAAACTGGTCTCTATGGGAGTTTATGGTTAGGCAGTGAGTGTCTAAGCTTGATGTTCCTGACTAGATTCAAGGAATCTACCGGGAAAAGACTATAACAAGCCTACAGACTCTTGGATCATCTGGGACAAGGCTGTGGATCACCAAACAGGCTGTGGCCTGCTTCTGATCTTGGGAGTGATGCTAATGTTTTGTTTCTGATGAGAGAAGAAGCACAGAAGCATTGTATCCCCAAAACCCAAAGATCTCCTACATAAAGTAGACATAACAATACCCTCATCCTCCCACTTGCACCCTTTGAAAACAACACCCACATCAACCCATACAGCCAGATCTCATGGAGCCTCTACTTCTAATCTCAAAGGGCAAGTCACCAGAAAATCCAAGTTCTTGGTCATTGAGACTCCATCATGAAACACAGCGAAGTCCATCTCAGCAAGCTGTGTAAGGAGAAAGTCATGGTCAGTTGCTAGGGACTAGGATCTGCCACATCAAGCACGTGCTCAGGTCACTGGACCACAAGTACCAGTTTGCCTCAGCCATAGTCCATGTTGGTGTAAATGACCTGAGATATAAATCCCTAAACTATATGAAGAGAGATATCATGGAGCTTTTGGAATATCGTACATAACACACCAACGTAGTGCTCCTGCTTTTGGAATATGTGTCCCAGGCTGGTATGAGCCTAGCATTGAGCAGCATTTTACCATCTCCAAGAATGAAACCACAATACGAACAAAAGATGAATGACTTTAATAATTAGCTTAGTTACTGGTGTCATTCGAAGGGGCGCAATATTTGTCTGCATAGAAGGAGATGGTCAACAGACCAAGCTGCTTTGCTAGCAATGGTCTGCTCCTCTCCCCTCTAGGCCTATGAATATTACCTAAAACATTGTCTTCCCCCATAGCGCCTTTTTAGGCAATGCTAAACTGAAAGTACTTTCAACATAACAAATCAAAACCAAGAAAAATCTTAAGGTATTACTGCTCAGTGCTAGGAGTCTAAACAAAAAAACTCCACTCCCTAGAAGTATTCTTCACCATAGAGAATGCCGATGTCAGTGTGGTCACTGAGACATGGTTTAAAGCTGTGGAGAGTACACCAGCAGTGCAAGGTTATAATGCCTTCCATGTATTTAGACCAGCTACTATACAGATAGGGACTAAAAGTGGATGTGTCTCGAGTTACTTCAAAAATAAATATACATCTAGACTGGTCAAACAGGGCAATGCACTTCAGCTACTCCATCTTCAAATCACCATAGGCAAAGTCCCATACCACTTCAAGCTATAGGTCCCCCCATGACCCAGGAAAACAATACCATGTATTTAAACTTATTGGAAACACTCACTATCCAACCCAATACCATATTCATGCACAACTTTAATCGCCCCACTATTAAATGGGAATCCTATATGACACCAAATATAGAGGCACAGAGACTCTTGAACTTTGTAAACACCAACTCCCTGCAACAAATTGTCAGTACACCAACCAGGGGTGTAATGATACTGGACCTGGTCCTCACTAATTAGGAAGAGTGGTGCACACCTACTAGTGTAATGTCTTCCCTAGTAAGGTCAGACCACAAAATGATCTCCTTTGAAGTAAAAAGCTCCTAGCTAACCCTGGAATATTCAGGAACTATTCTAAGGCTATCTGTCTGTTATTAAGTTTTAACCTGGCAAAATTTCAAGCCTGCATAAATGCTAAGAACACTGCTTCTTATGCAGAACTGTTAACAGAACCTGTACAAGCATGTTAATAGCTGCACAGAAGCAGCTGTACCCATCAAGAAGAAGTACAGAACTAACTCAAAAAATAAGCCACACTAGTAGAATCACAAAATCAATGGGCCGTAAAACAAAAGGAAGAAAAGCATCATAGGTTCATAGGTTCATAGGTTCATAGGTTGGTACTAGGCTATCAGCCCTAGGGCCTATACAAGCCTAGCCATAACAATTCCCTGGCTATTTCTTCCCACACTATTTACTTCCCTGACACATCATGACACAATTTAGGAGGTGCAGCAGCCTGCAGGATAAAAGCACTCTCATCAAACTAAACAAACAAATCAGAGGACAAATGAAGGCTACCAAAGCCACATTTGAGGTAAGTTTGGCCTTTCAGGCCAAGGACAACCACAAGGCATTCATATGTCTATCTACAGCCTCAAAGGCAATACACAGTTGTGTGTTGAGCTAATTGTGAATGGAGCCACCTGTACTGAGCCCGAAGATATAGCAAACCTACTGGCCAACAAATTGGGCTCTAAATTTAACCCTCTCTCCCCCTCAACCTCCATTGAGGAAATACCATCAAATTTAACTCTCCCTGCTATCACTAGGGAGCAGCTCCTTAAGGGTCTCTCTAAGACAAAGAACACTGCATCAATGGGCACAGACAATATCACAGGATACCTTCTAAATAGCAAGAAACATGATCTAACAGGCCCTCTGGAATTGCTATTTAACTGTTGCCTCAGGAAAGGCTTCATGCCTCTTGAATGGAGAACAGCAGCAGTTATCCCTCTGCACAAAGGTGGGCCATATACAGACCCTGAAAACTACAGACCCATAAGTCTCACTAGTCTTATATGCAAAGTCATGAAAATGATCAATAATGATATAGTAAACCCCCAGACACTGGACCCAAGCCAGTTTGGTTTCATGAAGGGCAGATCATGCCTACTCAACCTGGTGGACTTCTTTGAGAAGGTCACCAAAGCAATGGATGAGGGCAAAATGGTTCACACTGCATACCTTGACTTGGCCATGGCATTTGACAGAATACCCCACTTGGACATTGCAGCCAGCTCACGAGACTAGGTACAAACCCATATGTCACCTGGTGGATAGTCAACTGGCTCACAGACAGGATGCAGGAATTTAGAACTAGGGAATCCACCTCAACAAAGAGGCCAGTCACAATTGGAGTCCCTCAGGGATCGGTCCTTGAACTGCTCCTTTTTGCCATTTAATTCTCTGTAGTCAAGACCAATGTTAATTGCCTCTGGTTGACTAAATTTGCAGATGATTGCAAACTAGGAGCTGTTATTGAATCCTACAGCAGCACAAATGTTCTACAGAAATGGCTGACACAGACAAAAAATGGTGTCAGAGCCATGGAATAAAACTAAATGCCAATAAATGCATAATAGTATCCTTCAGGAAGTCATCTACCCCTGGTAACTATCATATTGACAACACACTCCTTAGAGCTGACCCAGTACATAGGGACTTTAGGACACACATAGACAGTATGCTAGCCTTTGACCATCATGTGTCTAAAGTAATTAGGAAGTCAGTCTATGTTGTGGAAATTATAAACAAAGGTATGGCATTTATATCCAAGGAATTAGGAAATCAGCCTATGTTGCAGAAATTATAAACAAAGGTATGGCATCTATATCCAAGGAAATCATTGTTCCACTGTATTCAACATTCATCAGACCTATCTATGACTACACTGCCCCCTTTGGTATGTACCTAGCCAGGCATGTCCAACAATTGTAATGTTCACAGAGATTCCTCAACAGAACAATACAGGGTTTAAGTAAAATATCCTATGCAGACTGCCTCAAGGACCTATCCCTGTAGTCTGTATCCTACAGACTGTTGTAGGACGATGTATGCTTGGCATACAGGACATTGTCAGACCCCACTTTGATGGATCTTCTGCATATCCACAAAACAAACAGCACCAGAATTACCCATTCTAAAGACTTAAACCTTTCCTGTGATATAAATGGGACCTGCTTGAGAAACAGGTATGCAGCCCAGAGGCTACTCTGTCTCTGGAACAGGCTCCCCATCCATGTAAAGCAGAGTTCCTCCCTAACCAATTTAAGTGTAACGTGGACGATTTGATGGGGAGCAAGAAATTCATCCCTGGTTTATCATCAATGTTTCTAATAGACACAGGCAACCTATAAATGTTTCATCTCCCAGGCCCCTACTTGTAAGTGTTTTATCCCCCAAGCCATGCTTACACTTATTAAGGGTACCAGAACTTGTTAGAGATTTGGGTTGCATGGCTAGGCTTAAAAATGCCTTTCTGATTGTTAGCCTAGGAAACACCTATGAACCTATGAGTAATGCTTAAAGAAGAGTACAAGGAAGTTTTTCTAAGGGTAGAAAGCAGAATGAACAATAAAAGAAGAATATAAATAAATAATGGAAGAGCTTTAAGTAGAAATCAAGAAAAAATGAAACAGAATAAGAGAAATAGAAAGAAAGTTGTAAGACAAAAACAAGAGAGAAAACTAATAGTATGCTACTTAGGCACAGTTTATTTAAAGGTAAAAAAAAAGAGTAGTCATTGCCTTATTTAGAAAAACAACTGAGGATGAAAGAAGGAACATAGATGCGGTATTTCATAAAGAGAGCTGTGTAAGATGTAAACAAAAATAAATAATGGAAGCAGTGGAAAGATTTGTAGGTAAAATGTATGAAAAGGAAGAAGCTGTGAAACAGTAAAGATGTCTTAAAAATATTTAACTGTACTAAGGCAGAACTGGAACAGAAGATTACTATGGAAGAATGCAAGAAGTAATAAAAGAATTGAGAAGAGTCAGCACCAGGATTACATGGACTAGGTTATCATTTTTCCAAACTAATGGAAATGGAAGAAAATGTAATTTTCTGTTACATATTGAATGATTGGACAGAAGAAAAGATAGTGTAGGAAGAAATATGTAGGGGGATGATAAAACTTATATCGAAAAAAGAAAGAAATTGAAGAGCTATAACTTTAGGGAATACTGATTATAAAATATTTCAGAGAATAATGCAACAATGTTGACTGTAATAATAGGAGATAGTATTGGTATGTTTTTTGTTAAAGGAGAGAAATAAAGGAAATAATACGTATGATCTTGCCAGAAAATAAAATATGTAAGATTGGTTACATATGATGCATAGAAGGCGATTGCTAAGATATTAGACAATGTGGGAAATGTTGGAAACATAGAATAAGTACAAAAACAGTGGACTATATAAAAACCTGTTATGAAAATTCATGGGTGAAAGTATGGGAAAGCAGATCAGGGTAAGAAGGGGAAAAAGCAGGGGTGCCCCCATGTATGTGTATTTTTGTTCTAGTAATGAACGCAATTACTCAAGTGTTTATATCAGAAATGGAGGTTGTATTTTGGAAGACAGGAAAGGAAACTGAGATATCAGTAAGTCTAGCTTATGCAGAGGATTTGGTTATTGTAGCAAAAATACAGATACATTATAAGGATGAAAAAGTTATTATAAAGATGAGTATAAGATTGAATAAAGGAAGAAGTAAGGGGGTTAGTGAAATAAAGTTGAATGGAATTTATTATAACAGGAAAACAATTCATATATTAGGAATTAACGAACCAGTAACAAGGAAGGATCCAGAGGTAGAAAAGTCCAAACACCCAGAACTAAAACCAAAAAATGAATTAATTTTAGTCCTTGTAGTGTTTTTGGATTACTACTAATAGGACCTTCCTTTCTGGAGCTGGTTACTGGTCCTACCAGGTGGAATTTATCTTTTGGTTTCAATATTAGGAATTAAGTTTGGCGACTATGAAAACAGATGGAATCAGTGGAAAGTATAACTGAATGAAATAAAAAAAATACATGGTGGGAAAGTTTTAATTTATCACTTACTAATAAGGTTTAAATACCAAATGCATGCATTTTAGTGAAGCTTGTCTATGTTGGAGGAGTTTATATGTCCCTAGGGAAAAATAGTCTTGGGACTTCTGGAAGCTTGAAAACAAAGCAGTTAGACTGTATTGTGCATCCAGTTCTGCATAAGCATTTAAACTACATTTATAATATTGCACTTATCAATCAATTTAAATGTGTTCGCATGTTGTGTTTTCTCTTTATCTGAAGTTAATGCTATTAATCTAAAACGTTTTTATAGTCTGCAGTACTTTTTGGTTTCTGCTCTGGACCTAGGTATTCTGACTGGGCCCTTATTCCCATTTAACTAGCTATCTTTTAAATTTGTTCTCCACCCATTCACCCTATTCCTTTTGTGGTTTTATTCTTGGAGGCTTTTGAGCTGCCTGCCCCTAATTATATCTGGTCTTGGAAGCTCTTCCCAGACTCATCTTCTGTATACCTGGTCCTAGAAGATCCTTCCAGTCTTATCTCTTACATTAATTTTACAACTCACTGGCAGAAAAAAACTGGTAAGGCCCTCCTTTAGACTGTGCCTTAAAATTTGAGTGAGCTTCCTTGCTGGCTTGTCTGCATTTGAATTGCCTTGTAATTACTTGTACCTAGCTGTTATAATTGATTCTGGTACCTTTTCATGTGCAATTGTTACATTAAGAAGACTGGTGCTACAATTCTAGTGGGAGTAGAAAGGTAGTCCGGTCTGTCCAAGTTGGAAAACACTTAAAGTACAAGTACTTGTTGTAACTAATTGGTACCTTTTCATGTTTGGCTAGCCAAATTATGTTTTTACATTAAGAAGACTGGGACTGCTATTCTAGTGGCAATAGTAAAGTAACCCTGTTAGTCCGAGATGGAAAAATGGACAAGGAGCCTTAAAGTGAGATAGTTTCATTACCCAGAGAGCTTTTTAGGGACTTAATTGTCTGGTGTTAACCTGTACATAAATGCCATGCTTGCTGTGCTTTTACATTAAAAAATTCTAAGATCATCCATCTTGTGGCAGAAATTGTTTAACTGGTCTTTCTTTGAGCTTGGAAGCACACCAGGGAGTTCAAAGTGCAATTATTTATTGGGCAGAGGGAACGGGTATAGGTTTTCAGATTTTTCTGTCTACTATAAATTAGCTGAGTTTTTGGAGAGCTCTTCACTGTGCAGCGACAATTAACAGTACTCTATACAGTGGCAAACCTGTTGTGTGAATCTAAGAATAGGTCAGTTATTTAGAGCATCAAAGAGCACTAATAGGTTCATAGTTTCATAGGTAGGTACTAGGCTATCAGCCCAAGGGCCTAAGTAAGCCTAGCCAACAAGGTTCCCTGGCTTACGCCACCCAAGAAAGTTATTTTCCTGCGCCCCTGTCAAGCAGAGCCACAGAAGTGATCCCCAAGGTGTATTTCCTATTTCCCATCCACTCATCAAGATTTTTCTTGAAAAGTGCTAATGAGGAACTTTGCTTGACATAGATGGGTAGCTTGTTTCAGAGTATTGGAAGTCTCTGGGACAGGAATCTATCCATCCAGCATGTCCTGTTTATTGTGGTGACAAGGTTTAGGTCCCTAGACCATGTAGCTCAGAGGGATTGGAATTTCTTTAGGTGTAGCATGTCCAACGGGGTTTGACATAGCTTTATATGTTAGGCAGAGATCACCTCAGAATAGGTGATAGGCTAAGGAGAAAAGCTGGAGTTTTTTTAGACGGTCAGTGTAGGGCATCTATTTGAGGCCAGTAATCCTCTTTGTCAGGTACTTCTGTGGCCAGATGTCTTGTGAGGTACATTCCATAAGGGGCATTGTACTCTATAATGGGCCTAATGAGTGTTGAGTAGAGGGGAACAATGACCTCTTTTTTCCTTGGATGAGAACCCTTTTGTGATGAGGTGTACCACATAGAAGGATTTCCTGACTACTGTGGTGATGTGATTATCAAAGGAGAGAATACTGTCCACCTGGGTCCCGAGGTCTCTTATCACACATTTGATATTAACTAGACTGCCACCTATGTGGTAGTTCATAGGTACAGAGTTTTTACCAAAAGGGATGACAATGCACTTTTTGGCATTGAGCTTGAGGCCATGCCTTTGATACCAGGCATCTGTTTCAATGAAGCCCTTTTGTAGGATGTTCACATCATTAGGAGTTTTGATTATGGCTCCTACTTTGCAGTCATCTGCGAACTTCATTAGCCAAAAACCTTCTGTGTTAACCTGTACTTCAGAGAAGTAGAAACCAAACAGGAGAGGACCCAGGACTGAACCCTGTGGCACTCCACTTGTTACTGGTCTGAAGTTGGATTTGGAGTCTGCTACTTTCACAGTGTGGGTTCTGTCAGTGAGCCAGTTGGCAACCCATCTTGTGACATAGGAATTTATACCTAGTTTAGTGAGTTTATCTATAATTCCAGAGTGGGGGGTGGTGTTGAAAGCCTTGGCTAGATCTAGATAGGCTGTGTGAATAACCTTACCCTCATCTATGTTTTTGGTGACTGCTTCAAAGTAGTCTATCAGGTTTAGGAGACATGATCTGCCTTTTACAAACCCGAACTGGGTGGAGTCCAGAGTTTGGAGATTATGAATGTCATTGTTTATAAGTTCAGTGATGATACTTCCATAGCCTTGCAGACCAGGCTTGTCAGTCTAATGGGGTGGTAGCTCTTGGGGTCCGTGGTGGCTCTACTCAGCTTGGAAGATGTCTTTGAGAAGGTCAACAAGGCTATGGTTGAAGGAAAAATGGTGCATACTACCTACCTTGACCTGATCAAGGCATTCAGTACAATACCCCACTTGGGTATTGTTGACAAACTCTCAAAACTTGGCATAAAACCCTACATAACTCAATGGATTGCTAGCTGGTAAACAGATAGGACACAAGAAGTTAAGATCAGTGAGACCACCTTCATCAGGAGATTGATTGCCAGCGAAGTACCCCTGGACTCCGTATTCAGTCCTCTCCTGCTTGTTATTTACTTCTCAGAAGGAAAGGCTATTATGAAACGCCTCTGGCTCACCATCTTCGCAGATAACTGTAAATAGGGAGCTATCATAGATTTCCCCCATGACACCAATATCCTACAAGAGGGTCTAACACAGACAAATGACCGATGCTAAATTCACATGTTAAAATTCAATGTAAAAAATGCGTTACAGTACCCTTTGAGAAATTATACACCCAAGCTAATTATTCCATTGATAAAACAACCCTAATAGTTGACCTGATCTTTAAGAATTGGGGAACACATCCATACCTCTCTTCAAACGAAAAATCAAACTGTACTTCCAAAATCACTGGCTTTGTTCATGTAGTACACCAGACTAACTTCCCTCATTACCCTTTTCTCTACCTTTAACCCTACTCTGTGCTTAATAGTTAAGCAAATACCTAGTTTTTCTTTTGCCCTTTGCAGTCCTTCTATGCTCTGACCTACTTCTCTCATCTCTGCCATCTCCTCTCTTTTGTCTTCTTCTCTTTTCTCACTTCTTGACTACTGTCTCTTCCCTCTTTTCTAATCTTGTATTACTCCTTCAACTTTTCTAGTCACTTGTACTTTAACTTTTTTTTTTCTGTATTGTAGAAGCTTTTTGGCGTAGCCTTTATCCATAGGTTCATAGGTTCATAGGTTCATAGGTTCGTACTATGCTATCTGCCCTAGGGCATTTATAAGCCTAGCCAGAGTGTGTGTGGCTTTCACCACCCCTTAGGATGAGAATACTATACCCATTAGTTTGCTGTGCCTCTGTCCAGCAGTGACACAGAGATGATTCTAAACCTACGATCTCCCATCCACTCGTCAAGATTTCTCTTGAACAGAGTCAGTGAGGGGCTCTGCCTCACATGGACTGGGATTCTGTTCCATAGTGTAGGGAGTCTCTGGGTGATGAATCTGTCCCACCAGCACGTCCTATTTATATCCGTGTTGAGATTTAAGTCTCTTGCTCTCGTGGCTCTGGTGGATTTGGATTTTTTGAGGTGGAGCATGTCCATTAATTCCAGGTTGGACATGGCCTTGTATGTCAGGCACAGATCACCTCTGAGCAGATGGTATGCAACTGAATAGAGCTGGAGTTTCTTCAGTCGGGCAGCGTATGACATATGTTTGAGCCCCTTTATCCTTTTGGTGAGGAACTTTTGGGGTCTTTCCAACTGCTGCATGTGTCGGGTAAGGTACATTCCGAATGGGGCGTTGTACTAAATCATTGGTCTGATAAGTGAAGAGTACAGGGGTACAATGACCTCTCCTGATCTGGATGTGAATCCCTTCATGATCAGGTGGGCTATGTAGAAGGTCTTCTTAACCACTTTGGCAATGTGAGTGTCAAAAGAGAGGTTACGGTCAACTTGGGTCCCCAGGTCCCTGATAACGTCTTCCGTGTTTAATGGATTACCACCTATGTGGTAATTAGGGGTTACCTTGTTTTTCCCAAAGGGTATGACTATACATTTTTTGGCATTTAGCTTAAGGCCATGGCTCTGGCACCAGTTATCCATTTCTATGAGACCTCTCTGGAGGATGTCTGTGTCTGATGGAGTGTCAATTATGGTGCCCAGTTTGCAGTCATCTGCAAATTTTGTCAGCCACAATCCCCCTATGTTTGCCTGCACTTCAGAAAAATAAATGCCGAACAAGAGGGGTCCAGGACTGAGCCCTGTGGGACACTGCTCGTGACCGGATTAGAGTCTGACATGGCACCAGCAACTCTAACCCTGTGGGTTCTGTCCTTGAGCCAGTTTGCAACCCATCTTGTGACATATGGGTTTACATCTAAGCTTGTGAGCTTTTCTATGATGCCCGAGTGGGGTATTGTGTCGAACGCTTTTGCTAGGTCAAAGTAGGCTGTGTAAACTGCCTTACCCTCATCAATGGCCTTAGTGACTGTTTTGAAAAAGTCAACCAAGTTCAAGAGGCAGGATCTGCCCTTGACAAAGCCAAATTGGGTAGGATCCAGTGTCTGTAGGTCCCCAATGTCTTTATTTATGAGTTCCATTATGATCCTCTCCATAGCTTTGCAGACAAGGCTCATCAAGCTTATGGGGCGGTAATTTCCAGGGTCCGTAGAAGCACCGCCTTTGTGGAGTGGGACCACAGTTGCCGCCATTCTTTGGATCCTGTAGTAAGGCTAAGATTAAACAGCAGCCTTATGTGTGGGTTTAGTTCCTCATTGAGTTCATGTAGCACACAGCTGGGGACACCGTCCGGTCCCATTGATGCTGTGTTTTTTGCTTTAGAGAGAGCAGCTCTCACCTGGGCATCTGAGATGTTTGGGAGGCTAGACTCTGGTGGGATAGATATTTTTCCTTTGGGGAGGGAGGGAGAAATTTGCACTGAACCTGTCTGCCAGTATGTTGGCAATGTCTGTGGGTTCAGTGATTTTTGTATCATTTTGGACTACTTCTGAGCATATCTGGGAGTTTCCACCCAGGTTTCTAACATAGCTAAAGAAGGCCTTATGACTGTCTTTTGTGTCTTTAGTGATTTTTCTCTCAAAGTTGGCCTTGGATGATTTTATGAGTGATCGTAGTTTTTTGCTAGTATTGATCAGAGATGCCTTCCCTTTTAGGGATTTTGCTCTGTCACGTAGTAGCTTTCTCCTCTTGTTATAGAGTTTGTTTATGGCTGGGGTCCAACAGACCGGGCACCTGCCTTGGGTGGAAAGGGTCTAGATTTTATTAGGGATTGCTTGATCCATACATTCCTGGAGGTGCTCGTAGAAGGCATTTGTAAGGGTTTCAGCAGCGTGGATTGTGGTTTCCACTGGCTCGGGGACCTTGAAGGATACCATTCCAGTCTTAAGAAGTGTGAAGTTTGCTTTTGAGAAGTTCTTCACTGTGGTCTTTTTTGCTGGGGTTGGGGGCGGGATGTGGATCTACAGTGAGATTAATTTATGGTCTGATCTCACCAATGAGGGATATACTTCCGGTGTGGAGCATTTTGTCCCCATGTTTGTGATGATCAGGTCTAGTATATTTTCTCCTCTTGTGGGAATGGTGACTAGTTGTTCCATAGCATTTGAGTTTATGAACTCCAGGAACCTTTGGGCTAGGGTTTTGGGGCTTGAGTAATGTTCCCAGTCTATGTTTGGGTAGTTGAAGTCACCCAATATGATGGTGTTTGGAGAGACATTCATACTCTCCAGTGTCTTCAGGAAGGCTGTGTGGGTTTCCTGAGTTTGAGAGGGTGGTCTGTAGCATGCTACAAACTGTAGGGCAGTTTTACCTATGGTTAATTGCACCTGGATGGTCTACGATGCTTCGTGCATTGCCACTAACCTGGAGTTGTGGGTATCCTTCATGAATATGGATACTCCCCCTCCTTTTGTGGTTCGGTCCAGATTTTGGGGCCGGAACGCATGATATGAGGTATAACCTGATAGTGCTGGGGTGCTCTCAGGAGCCTTGAACCAGGTTTCAGTCACAGCACAGACATCGATGTTCTCCATACTGAGGAGGGCTTGCATCTTGAGGTTTAGACTTCTGGCATTGAGCAGTATTACCCTTAGTTTTTTCCATTTTTGTTTTCTAGGGCGGTAGGTTTATCATTTGAGCCTTGCCTAAAAAGGCACAATGGGGTGGCAAGAGCCTTTGCCAATATCCGGAAGCCCAGGGTGACAGGTGCAAGCCGTCCCTTAGCAGCGTGGCTTGTCAAGCATGTCATCCCAGGCAGACAGACATTGGATCCCCTTAGAATGACACCAGTAATTAAGCCAATTATTAAAGCTGATCATTTTGTCTCTGTATTGTGGCATCATTCTTGGTGAGGGTAGGATACTGCTCAGGGTCAGGGTCATACAGGCCTGGGCTACATAATCTGAGAGCTCCTCTATGTCTCTTTTCATGTAGTCCAGGGAGGTACATCTCAGGTCGTTCACACCGGCATGGACAATGACTGAGTCATACTTGTACTTGCTGTGGAGTGACCTGAGTGCTTGTGTTATGTGGCGGATTCTAGCGCCCGACAGGCAGCTTACTGTGATCTTTTCCTTGTTCAGTCTGGTGAGTGGGACGTCAGTGTGTCTGACTATGGAGTCAACTATAACAAGTATGTCTGGCATTGTGTTTGGCCTTAAGGGCTGTGACTGTTTAGCGCACTGACTTTGAGAACTATGTGTTGCATGTCTTATGTCTTGAGGTGGCAGTTGCTTGGATGTCTGCTTTGGAGGCCTCTGTAGTTTTGGTAGATTTTTGATCAGTGCCTCCGAGTATGTCTTTGTGTGTTTATGTGTTTGTTTTGCAGTTGTGATAGTTCTATGTGAAACTGGGTTTGTGGTGTGCGTGGTGTCCTTCTCCTCCTGTCTGGTCTTGCCAGTCCTGAGTTGAGAGAGCTCAGCCTCCAGTTTGGCTATATAGTTGCATCTCTCACATGTATTTGTGTTTTGTGGGAGAAGGAGTGGGTTGTCTGTGTACATGAGGCAATTGTAACATTGCCTCAAGATGCCCAGATTCACCAGCTGAACAGGAGAGGACGCTAGCAACTGACCCTTCGACATGCTAGAAAAAGTGAAAAAGTTTGCTGTGTAACTGAGTCAGAAGGGACCTATAGGGAAATGGGTACTCAAGGGGATTCTAGGCTAATGTACTACTTTGTTTAGTATATAAGTACTTTACCTATATAAAAATGCTTTAGGAGCAAGTGCTGAGCTTTTGAGATAGAGAATAGACTGTTTAGATTGCAAGTAGAGAAGTTCTAAGGGAAAAATTGAAGAGCAGACTTTACGGAGCCAGAAATAGTTTAACCTTGTTTAACCGGTGCTGCCCGATGGTGCTCTATGGGCAACTCCGCTAAATCAATAAAAGCTAAAGCGGGCTTTATAACAGGGGGTTGAAAAGAGCTAGGAATTGACACAAAATGGCCAATAGACTACAAGTTTCTAAGGATACGGAATAGCACAGGAACCAAGCCAAGATGCTTTGTAACTGACCTAGCATTATTCATGACTACTGTAGTTTTGTGTGCCTTAACTTTTTGTTGATTTTATTACTAATTTTATATTCTTATTTTTATTTTTAATTCTTTATTATTAACATGTCTCATTGTTATGTTTTGTGTGGAGCTTTTCTCCCCGGGCCTCTACTGAAAATGGAAATATATCCAGCTAGACTAGCCCGGTCAACAAATGTAAAATAAAAATAATAAAAATTTTGCCTTCAAACAACTGTAACCATGGTTGTAAGAAAATCATTCTATGTTGCCTGACTCATAAACAAAGGTATCACATTCAGTTTCAAAGAAGTTATAGTACCACTCTACTCAGCCCTTATCAGACCCATCAATGAGTACAATGCCCCCTTTGGCATGTGCCTAACCAAGCACTTGCAACAGTTAAAATGCCTTCAGAGGTTCCTCAGCAGGAGAATCCAGGGCATAAATACCTTGTTGTACATAGATCCCCTTATGGCCCTATCTCTGTACTCAGTCTCCTACAGGTTACTGAGAGGCAATCTTTGCCTTGCCTATAAGGCAATCGCAGATTGAACTCTGATGGATCTCTTGCATATCCTCTAAACATGCAGTGCCAGAAACACTAGATCCAAAGATGTGAACTTTGTCTGCAACATAAACAGAACATGCTGGAGAGACTGATCTATGACTCAAGAGACGACAGTGCTATGGAATAAGCTCCCCATCTCATGAAACAGAGTTCATCCCAGACCTTATTCATAAGTAAGCTTAATAACTAGATGGGAAATTGCAAATTTGTACTATACTGTTATGTAGTTATTACACACGCCACAAGCTTATAAATTAATCAGCCCTGCCAAGTCTCAAACCCAGGATTCTGTGCACTGCAATCACAGCAATGTACCACTACACCATCTGAGCTATCCAAATTCATCCCCAGTCAGGCCCCCATGTCTCTGATGACAGAAGGTGATAGTTAATTGATCCCCAACAAACACATCCACCCCGTAACTCTTACATACCTCTTTATTAAAATACCCCACCATATAAGTGTCCAGGAGTAATATACAATAAAGAAGATGTTGGGTTAAGCCTGAAAAATCCCATTTTTTGTTAGTGTCAGTGCATGTGTTTTGGGTTGTTAACAGTGCAAACAGCAGGGAGAATAAAATGGTGAGAAATTGTATATGATTGATATGAAGGTACATGGAAATAAGTGAAAAGGAAGACAAGGATGAAAAAGAGATTATGGAAAGAAATGAATATGTAAATAAGGTAAAGTTACGCAAATTTAAAATTAATGAATCCAGTGAGAAAAGGACAGAGTGGCATAAAAAGAAATTATGCAAGATTTCTTTCTTGTATATTCATGGAGTGATTTATCAGATAATGTTAGAAATACAATAAAATGAAGACGGTAAAGGTACAAAGATTTATATGAAGCTGGGGACTTTTTGTGGAGAATTTTGGAGAAGCTGCAAAAATGTTTTTAGAATGTAAAATTAATACATCTGTTGAGTAAAAGTTTAAAATATATATAACTGGGAAAGTTACAAGGAAATGAATATGGAAAGAATATTGTACGGTAAATATGAGAAAGGAAGGATGAAGGTAATTCATTAATGGGATAAAATATTACTTGTTAAAATCTGGGTACTGTGGAAAAGAAGCTGTAAAGGACTATTGTATAACAAAAACAGAAGGTGTGAAGATGTATTGTGCTTGTGGAAAAAGCATTGGGGAGGACATATTATAATTAAAGAAATGGAAGTGGAAGAAGTATGTACAAAAATTGTGTTGCATTACTGATGAAGAAATTGTAAAAATGATGTGAGTAGGGTGGATGTGGTTTTGTTAAAATGTAAATAATATAAGTAATGTAAAATACTGTGTAAATATGGGGTTACAGAAAAATGTAACTGATATAAATAATGTACAACGGTGTGTAAATAACATCCAAATAAAGAATATATAAATAAATCAATCCTGGGGCTTTTTTCAGTAATTGTCACAGATCTTTCCCTTCTACCTCAGCTACCAACAAGTCAGGTAGGTGAGACCTTGGCTTAAAATTTAGGAGTGCAGCACCCCCTTTATGCTGCACTGCAGTTTCAGTGTTGGAAAAAAAAATCCAAGTACCTGGTGTGGGAAAAGATTCCATAGTCTTCTGTTCTTCCAGCAACAAAGGCAGTTGTACTATACATAAGGCATGACTCAAGGCATAAATATAGGAGTGCTCCGGCACAAGAAAACAGAGGCCATTGTATCACCCTATGCAACCTCTCAAAATAAGCAATAAGAAGAGATACACATATAAATACATTAAAGCCAAACAAATCTAACTTCTATATATCTCCAAGTATTTTTTGCAATGAAGCTAACTTCATAAAAGGATAAAAATGATAAGTCATGACAGCTTTAATAATATGCTATGGTACTCACGAGGTCAATGCTCACCATCTGACTTTCTAAAATAATTTAGGAGGGTGTGTCCATTCTGCAACACAGAACCGAACCATCCCCCTTTTCTACATCCTTTGAGAGCATCCATGCTCTCCCACTAATCAACTTTTTACTATAATCAAATTATAACTAAAGATATTGAACCACTTAAGCAAAATTATCATAAATGCCCGGACTACTACAGATAACCTTAACCCCCCAGATGATCTGCTTCTACAAAGACTTCCTTACAATCACTCTAGTTGATATCTTTAATCTCTGCTTAACAAACAGTGTTGTGCCTCACATCTGGAAAATAGTCCTAATCACACCACTTCATAGGCAAACAAACCCAGACAGTATCACACAGTTTTGGCCAATATCTATTGTACCCATCTTTGGAAAATATGTATCTCTAAGTTTTAGCCCTCCCTGTGTAGTAACTCATCTTAATGTGCAGAAGGCATTATAGCCTTGCATTGCTGGGGTGCTCTACATGTCTTTAAACCATGTCTGACTGACTGCACAGGCATCAGCATTCTCTAGAGTGAGGACAACTTGTAGGGAGTGGATTTTTTTTTTAGACTCATAGCTTTGAGCAATAACAGCATTGTATTTTCCTGATTTTGATTAGCTATGTTAATAATATTTTCAGTTTGACACCAGAAACTAAGCCAGTTGTTAAAGTCAGTTATCTTTTGTTCATTTTGAATGCTTCTCAGTGCTAGGCTCATACCAACCTGGATGGAACACATGCGGTATTCCATGACCGCCGTGATGTCGCTCTTCATGTATCTAGGCACCACTCATTGTTGCATGGTAGTCCCTGCTGAAGAATTTGGTGGTCAAATAGGGAATTAATGACAGCAGAGACATTTTGAGGAATTAAAAAAGAGATCTCTTTTTGCATTAAAATTTTACTTGAATGACATGACAAGAGAAAAATCTCTTTCTCTGCAGTTCTCACCTGTCTTAATCTCAGATGTCTGTTTTCTTGTGACAGTACTGGCTGTGGCAATTAGGTCTCTGATTTATTTTATTTTATTTTATTTTATTTGACATTTGTTTATCAGGAAAGTGCAACTGGCCCAGAAACAACCCATTTTCAGTGGAGGTCTGGGGAGAAAAGCTCCATAAGACATAAGTTTATAAATGAACGATATCGTTTTTCAGATCTACATTCTAATAAAGAGCATAAACATTCAAAGTAACAGTAGCACAAAATAAAACCTTTGGTTATAAACATAGTATAGTACAAGTGTCCACTCAATATACTGCCTAGGCTAAACATGACATTACATACAGAAGTAGTTATTTGGGAGAGACAGTGTGGTGTGAGATGGCTGTTTGGAAGAGAAGGGAAAGGGAGTAATAGTAAGAACAGAGGGGAGAGAGAAAGGATGAGGAAAAGAAGAGAACAGAAGGTAAGGAAGACAGTGTTGTAATTAACAGAGGTAAGTGATGGAAGTGTCATGCAGTAGTAAAAGGATTAAGCAGGAGAAGATCCTGGATTTGGAGAGGTATTCCTTAAGTGAGAGTTTAAAGGATAAGCGTATGTGGTCGGATCTGATAGATAAGGAGAGGGTATTCCAGATTTTTGCTATGGAAAAGGAGAATAGGCTTTGTCCTGTAGATTTCCTGAGTTTATGCTCTTTTAAGAGTTGCTTGTTTTCTGACCTGTGAGCTCTGTTAGGTATGTAGCTGGGGAAGATAGCATTAAGAGGTGGGTAGGCCATAGGTCTTTGAATGATTTTTTGTGCCATTTTAAGCTGAATGAAGGTAAGTTATTGTAGAAGTTCAAGCCAACTGAGAGTATGGAGGAGTATATAGTGGTTTGGGGGATATTTAGCCTTTGTGGCAAATTTAACAATTTTTTGTAGCAAGCTTTAAACGTAGCTTTTGTGCTGGTTTATAAGTTTGTGAGAACTGGGGCACTATATAAGAATGAAGGTAGGAGGTAGGAAGTGGCTACAGTGTGTTTAGTGGTAGTGTCTAGATAATGTTTGTGCTGGTAGAGAATTCCAAGTTTCTGGTGAGTTTTCTTAATACTTTTTTGAATATGCAGGTCGAACTTGAGGTGTTCATCAATAGTGAAACCTAGAAGTTCTGCGTGGGGAACAAGTTCAGTTATTGTGCTGTTCTGTGAAAGAATAGTACATTAGCTTTTATTTGGGGAGTGAGTTTGGGGTAAAAATAGAAGTTTAGGTTTGGAGAGGTTAAGTAGTAGTCGATTATTAGTAAGCCAGTTTTCAATGGATGAAAATCAGTTTGGGTGATTTTTAATATGAACAGATGATAGCAGAGTTGTCAGCATATTGTATGAGTCTACTTTGTTGGGAGGAGGTATGTAGGTCATTTGTAAAGATATTGAATAAGACGGGGCCATGGATAGAGCCTTGGGGAACTCCAGCTGAGGTGTCCTGAAATGAAGAGATAGAGTTTAGTCATTTTACTGCCTTTGGTCTATTTGTTAGGTAACTAGTGAACCACCTAGTAAAGGTCTTTGAACTTTTGTATAAGAAGGTGATGAAAAACAGTGTCAACGGACTTAGATAGGGCAAAGAAGAGAGAGGAGATGAGTTTACCTGAGACATGAGCTTTGTTTACCGTGTCAGTGAAGGATAATATAGCTGTGTTAGTACTGTGACCTGGTCTAAAGCAATGCTGTGTGGAAGTGAGGAGTTGATAGGAGGCAGTGGAGTAGTTGAGAGTGGATGCATTTTTCTAGTAGTTTAGAGGTGGGTGACAGTAAAGCAATAGGTCACTAGATGGACATTTCCGAGGAGTTGCTACTTTTGTGGAACGGTATAATAAATTATTTTTCCAGAGTGTTGGAGCATAAACTTTTAGGATAGATCTGTTAATGAGGGTGAATATATGAAATGCAATTGCTCCTGCTGTTATTTTGAGATAATCTACAGGAACGTTGTCAGGAGAGTTAGAGCAGAATTTAAGTCTGAGAAGGAGCTGCTTCTGATTTCCCCCTCTGTAGCTATTAGTCTTTTCTGTGAATAACAATAGGGCCTTGTTTCAGTTGACTAACTGCTCTGTCATCATGCTGTATACTTTCTCATGGCTTTTGCATTCTTGCTTCATATTAAACTAGGAAATCTGGTAATACTTTGCAGCTACTGCCATTTCAGTATCTTCTGCTTCTTCCAGCATTTCATGTACTTTGGACTGTTATCCCGAAGTTAATAATGCAGTGGAAGTATGACATTTGATGTTCAACATTCTGTCCCATATCAAACATGCAGGTAATAAATCTCATGATAAATAAATAAATAAATAAATAATAGGTGAGTCTCAGCAACGTGGTATTCTTACATTACAAAACCCGTAGGATTAAACTCCTAATAACTGTTGTTACTGCTCTTTCTCATTAGATTTTTTTGTTGGTTGGATAATTTGTTCTACTTGTCCATTAAGTTATAGAGTTTAAGGTGAATATCCAATCAAGTTAAAATGTTTTTAAACTCTATTTTATTATTGCAGATCATTATCAGATAAACAACTTCTGAACCAATGATTTGAAAATATAGACTTTAATGCACTAATCATGCTTAAATTTGTTCCTACCAGATTATTTCAGGGAACTTGGAATAATAGTCCACATATATAAGAAACATTATTTGCTTAAACTGCAATAAATCTATGCTGACTCAACTCCTGAGTTATCTTGGCAGTGGCTATGCTGGCATTTCATTGTTATAGCATGAGCACACAATTCACAACTCTTGAGTACAAGTTCTGTCTGAGTCAACATTCCTGACAAAAACATTTTGGTTAGGATTTATAGACAATACAGTGTGCTGCACAAATTAGAATGGGTATCAACCATGCTAGGCAGTGGACAATTCAAAGGCCTATAAAATGCGGCCATGCAATGATGAAAATAGCTGTACAGCACATGCTAATGACTATATAATAAAAAGAAGGTGAGTAACCCCATTCTTATGAGATACATAGATTATTCAAATGTAGGAACCAGAAATGGCAAAATGATTCAGAGACGTCTAGAACAACAGCTGTAGCATGGTGGCATGTATTGGGAGCTACTGTTTAAACTGGTGCCCACAGCATTCCAGACTGAAGCAATCCACAGCACCGTATGAGGTACAGACACTGCTTGACATCCCAGCACCTCATAGACAGTTGAACAAACTTCAAACCATTTCTTAGTAGACAAGGATATGCTAAGGGATATAATACAATTGAATCACACACACACACACACACACACACACACACACACACACACACACACACACACATGCAAAATACAGGGCACACATATGGTATGTCCATTCCAGTGGATACAAAGGTATGCATAGTTTTAATCATCTCAGCTACGGGGACTTTCCATTTACCTACCATGGACATGTTAGGGGCATCCTTGGCATCGTCTCAAAATTTAAATGTGTTCTTTAGTATAATGGTACAACATGCAAAGGAGCATATCTGGTTCCACAGGACAGCAGAAGGGACTACCAAACTCATGCAGGCCTTTTATGACAAATCCCATTTCCATGAGGCCCTGATAAAATCACTTTAGCTACCAGATCTAGTAGACTCTCTTTCTAATGCTCTCTCTGTTGGATAACTAAAGATATCTTGTTGAAGTTTCAAAAAGTTTATTCAGTTAAGCTGGTACATGGGCAACTGTACTTTTCTAATACATGACATTCAACTGGTCAGTTATGTAAAGGTAGTTATACACTATGGTAAAAGGGTGCAGGGCAGCTGATTGGAGAAATATCTGGGAGATGGAAATCAATCTCATAGTTGGGTTGATAGTCTTTAATTTGAATATACCTGAAAGACCCATAATGGTTTTATCAGCTCAGTAGCCTACAGAAGCTTTTTTTGAGTTCAATGGTTTATTTTTGTTGTTCTTTTTAACACACATAAAAAGAATTCAAACATGATATACCAAGAACTATCACTATACAACTATATTTAAGAAAACATTTTGCCTAAGCTTCATCAGCTCCATCATCCACAGAATAATTACATCAGCATCTTATATCTTCTAAGAAAACAGGAAACACCACTGGCCACTGACTTTCCCAGACAATTTTACTTATTCTGTAATCCTTGCTTTTGGATGGTCATCCAGTTCAATCTTCTTGGTCACAGGCTTTCAGGAACCACATCTATAGGAGTGCCTTTGCCCACCACTGCTGTAATCCAGTTATAAATCTAGATCAGGCTTCAATCAAAAGACCTGAGGATGCTGATAAGACCTGTATTGCATGAAGCCATGTACAAAGTATCTAGACCTTAACAAAGGCAACACACTATCTAGAATATTTTTTTCTAAAACCACCCAGTTGAGGGAACTAAATTTGTCATGTATGTAACTGTCACTGCTTTCCTGCAGCATACCTCTCAACTGTACAGATTTTCACAGAAAGTCCAGATTTTTGCCTAATAATTTTGGTCTGTTTCTCATAAAATTGTGGTTTTCCTGAAAATCAGTTGAAAATTATTGAGGGTTGAAGTCTGAAAATAATGCCAGACATTTGAGTCTCACAATTCATACCCTTAGGAAATCCATGTTAATGCAAAACTAGTTATTCTATCAACTTTCTAAGTATTTAAGAGCAATATTTAAAAAGTGTCCCTATTTTTTAGGACTTTGCCCCTCTTGCTTTGTGCAGATTTCTTGCTGTAAGAGGTTGAGAGGTGGACTACTGCTTCCATTACCTGGTTGTACAATGTCACCCTGATATCTACAGAAAGGCTGTGCTACATATCAGTCTTAATCAAGCAGGAAAACAAGCTGCTTTAACTTACCCAGTATACATGCCATGTGTCTGCACCTTACCTTTATCACAGCCTCAGGATTCCTTGATAGTTTGTTTTGTAGACTACCTAGCTATATTTTCTTTTCTTTTGACCCCAACATTGCAACCACCCTCTCTATCTGCACTGGCACTATTACACATGAATAAAGAGATGAGGAATGAGGTTAATATTTATGTCTCATTTGTGGCACAATAAAACCCCTTCCCCATTGTGAGGAATCATTACATCACACTTTCTCCACCTCCATATCAAAATGTAACTCAAAAATTCTTTGCCCATTGCTTATAATTCTGTCTACTCCTCTTCTGAGCAGTTATATATCTGTTGCTTAAAGAAGTGTGCAGACACTGTATGCCAAATGAACTTTGCCTATTGACAAAAGTCATACTATTTTTTTATTACTCTAAAAATGCGCATATATCTTGCAGCAGATATTGTAATCATTGACTTTGTTGCAAAAGGAATGGCATAGAATCTGCTACCATCCTGGTATGTACAAAATAAATATATTTGCTTCAAATATAAGTCATATGTTAAGAGAAACTACCTGTTTTATTTGAAATTTCTCCTTTGGAACATGGGACACAATCAAAGCAGCAGGCAGACTGTCCAACACGGGCAGCTTTCCTAAAGCCAGCAAGACAGAGTTCACTGCACACAGATTTAGGAACCTGAAGAAAAAATGAAGAACATCAGCACTATGTCAAGCATAAGGAGAACAGTCTGGATATACTTTTCTCAACCTCAAACATTTAAACAAAAGATATTACAGTGTGTCTAAAATATTATTAAGAAGAAATAGAAGACCACACAAACAGATAAGTTCAAATAAAATGGAGAAGTTCAAAGCGCACAGATCAGGTTCACTTCCGCATGTCTTTTTAAACCAGCAAATCACAAGAAACCCAATGTAAAAGCATAAAAAATATTTTGGATAAGTACTTTTTGACCTATATATCTACAAGACTTCATCAGGTAAAACATTCCTTACATCACAAAGTTTTAAAAAATTGCTCTAAGTCACATGATACTTCCCCAGTTCTTAGCTAGCCAGTAAGAAACCTACAATGATAGCAGACCCCTTTCACTTGCACTTCCAACATGTTTAAAAGATAGAATGACAGTTAAAAGGTATAACAAAAATATACATATCCAGATTGTAAAATTTATTCATATAAAGAATGCACCTAACTAACCAGTTCAATTATGTGTAAAGTGCATTTAGTCTCAGAATACAAAAAGTGATCATTATGTCCTGGGTAACTAGTCGCTTTCAGGACTAATTGCCAATACAATTCTTCTTTGCCAAGGTAACCTGCCCATGGCCCACCTCTGTAGTTCTGATTAACATTTAGAAGAACAATACAATTTAACCAATGCTCTTCATTAGCCAAAAAGTGTTTGGCAAGAGTGTTAGTTGTTTCACCTTTTCTGGTCTCATAACAGGGTTCATAAATCTGTTTTTTAACATTCATTCTGTTTTTCCTACATGAAATGCCTCACATACTTAGCATAAGGCAACACTTACAATGTCTTTTGTTAGGCAGGTAAATCTGCTCAAATTTACATTCTCTAATGAGAAAAATATTCACATGTGAATATATATTTGCAATACTGGCAATGCTCACAACTTCACATCCTCTGAACCACACTCAATGTAGATGTTTTATCACAGGATGTCTCTCCAACATGTTTCTCAAACATAAACCTTTTTTTATGAAGAATACAGGGGTGTTCATCAGGTCTACCCCTTAGGGTAATAATATATTTTAAAATGCTTCAATTTTTAATCATTATTTGTTTGACCATGCCGCTTTCCAAATTAAAGGCGGTCACACAAGCATATCTACACTTTTCTTCATCAGCATCCTTATTGGTGTTACTTACTATAGAGCTATTGCCTTGGTTCAAGATCTGATTAAAGTAGTTCATTTCTGTCTTATGCACTACGTGGTATCTCAAATTATTAACAAATTAAATTGGATACCCTCTCTTTAAAAACACAGAACTTAAGTTTTCACATTTCAACAAGAAGTCAACATCCCTAGTAACCATTCTTGCAGCATGCACAAACTGCCATTGCCCTTTGACTACTGATTTGTTTCTGTGATAGGGGTGTGTGATTGTAAAATGTAATAGTGTATTCATATAGATAGGTTTTCTGTAGATTTGTGCAACATACGTATTGGTAATTGTATCTTTTTCTAAAAGCACATCCAGGTAAGGAATTTTTAATGTTTCCACCTGTGATGTAAAATTTAAAAACTCGGTACTATGGTTTATATATGCAAGAAACTCATCAGTTTCTTGTCCCCTTCATTCCATATCAAAAAATAAATGTCATCCAAAAAGCAAGTATAGACCCTATAGGAATATTTAAACTCACAATTAAAAGGAAATTCCTTTTTTTTTTTCAGGCGGCGCAGTGGTGCAGCTGTTAACGCTGTTGCCTCACAGCAAGAGGTTTGATTCTCGGCTGGGGTGCCTTCTGTGTGGAGTTTGCATGTTTTCCCTGCGTTTGCGTGGGTTTCCTCTGGGTACTCTGGTTTCCTCCCACATTCTAAAGACATGCTTCTGGAGCATTTCTCCCTGGGCCTCTGCTGAAAACAGGATCTGTGGAACCCAGTCAGACTTTCCCGGTCAACAAACGTTAAATAAATAAAAAAAATAAATGTTTCCAATAAACCATCACTATATTAGCAAAAAGGGAACCACAATTAGATGCCATGGCCACACCTTCTTTTTGCAAGTAATATTTGTCTTCAAATATTAAATAGTTGTTCTTTAAAATAAACTCTAATAATTCTTCATGTAAATTAATTTTTACTTGCTCTACCTTTTTCTCTAATAGTAACTCATAGAACTGTTCAACTCCAAGAGAATGTGGAATAACAGTATACATTTTGCATCTATTGTGACTAAATGTTTGTTTTTGTTGCACACCATCTTATTTATTTTATTTAGGAGGTCTCAAGAAACCTTGCAAACGTGTTTTGTCTTCCAGAGGATGTTTCAACTGGTTGCCCAGAAACTTACTGCAGGCACTTGGAATTGATCCCCTAGCATCCACTAATGGCTGGATTGCTGGATTTCTTAGACTCTTATGGATTTTTGGGATGCCAAAAATGGTAGGGATAGTTGGAAAAGCCATATTTAAATAGTTACATTCATCAACTGTAATCTTACCATCTAGGAACAAATCTTTTATTTGTATTTTTATCTTATCATAAGCACCATTCAATTCATTAAGGGAAACAGCGGTGCAAGTACTGTTGTTCAGCAAATTGAACATTTTCTTGCTGTAAAGATCTCTGTCCATAACCACAGTTCCCCCTCCCTCCTATCTGGTTTCATAAGTCTAACATTTTTTTCTTTAATCAAATTTAATTGATCAAACTCTTCCTTAATAATTTTATACCCAGTAGTTAATGTTACTTTAATAAAAATCTAAAATCAGGCTCACACATTTTTTCATAAAGTTGTATAGTTGGATGCAGTGGGAGATTAAACTGCTAGAAACTCTTAAAGCAGTGATGGCTTGTGACAGCTCGTTAAACATAAACTTAAAATTAAATTTCCTAGTATATAACTTTGTCTGTCAATAGATGTGCAATGTTAGCATGTTTAGAAGGAACAGATGTCATATACTTTTCTAGAGTTTCCACCAATAAATTACTAATAGTGAGTCCAGTATAGTTAAAAACTTTGAAGTCACCTTTTTTGTTTACAATAATGTCACAGTTTCCTTATCCAACAGCTCTCCACTCTGAGCAGTGTTTGACAAATCTCTTGCCTCTGATGTTCCCAATTCTGTTTGTTCTGCTGACTGGGGTATGGGTAATTCCTGTTGTTCAAATGCTGTTTTGTTTTGGGCAGTGGTCGATTGCTCCCTTCCCACTTTTCTATTTGTTGTCTTCCATTTAGTCTCTCAGACCTTTGAAGTTGGGGAAAATCTGCTTTATTGAATGAAAATGGCAACAGACTCACCTGTTCATTCTTGATTGAATTAGTATTACTCTGTATGGTCTGGTTGTTACTGGGTTGAGAGACAGGTTGAGAAGGTTGCTGATGACGTTTCTCAAACCTCTTATTTCCCCAGATTTGTAAACCAGGAGATGTAGGATACATGATGCCATTAGCATTTCACTTCAGTCCATTTCCAGTTTTTTCACTTTATGGTTCCTCAATTGCTGAATCCTTCCATCAATACTAGAAAAAAATCCTACCATACTCAAACCTATATCTTACATAATCTGGGCCATGTGTTATGCTATTGTCTAACTCACTAGTTTCTTTAATAAGTTTCTCAATCTGCAGTGCATTATGCTTTACTTATAGATTCATAGATTCATAACCCTTGTTGTTCTTCTTCTTCTTTCGGCTTTTCCCAGTTAGGGGTCACCACAGCAGAACTCCGGTCCGCTAATAATTGGCAGTAGATTTTTTTAAGGGTGCCGAGGTGCCAGCTTGATGCCCAACCTTCAATGAAGGCACGCCCATTCTATGCATGTCTTTCGAATGCCACTCGACCACGGGGAAGACATGCAGACTCCACACAGAAGGCACTCCCACAGATAATCAAACGGGAGAACCTCTTGCTGTGAGGCAAAAATGCTACCACTTATGCTTTACTGTTATGTCTATATATTCACAACTGTGAAGATTGAACATAATTAACAGTTCTTTATGAAGTACAGAATCTGGTTCCAAGCCCGTTGCATACTTACAGACCCAAAGGCGTTTCGGTACTTTAACAGTTCTAATACATTCCAGTAAATATGTATTCTCCAATTGTAATTTTTTCACTTGAAAATGTTTATAGTCCATTTTGTCCAGTAGCTCACAAAGGGTATTATTTGGAGCTACTGGGGTTAGATCAAAATTCACAGTGTTATGCAACCAATCATTAAATACAGGAATAGTGCTTCCATTATTTGACCCATTGATACCTGGATGTTGATTTCTAGTATTGTTGCTTACTAACAAGTTTGGGAGCATTGGAAGTAGGTACCTGCCAAGGGTTAATCGAATTAACCCTCTGTGAGAGTTGTTGAATGAGTAATGCGAGATCACCATTAGTTCCTTGAAAATCGTGCATATTGAAGTGTGAAAATAAAACCTGTGCCACTGTGGCATGCGCCGAGGCTATTATGCTTCTTCCAATGAAACAAACCAAGAAGAAACAAAAGAGCACACAAACTGATAAGTTCAAATAAAATGGAAAAGGTTCATACCACATGGATCAAGTTCACTTCGGCACATCTTTTTAATCCAGCAAACTGCAACAAATCCAAAGTAAAAGCATAAAAAACACTTCTGGATAAGCGCTCTCTTCCTGTATATACATAAGACTTCATCTGATAAAGCCTTCATTGCATTGTAAGTTTAAATAATCTGGTCTAAGTCACCTGATACTTCCCCAGTTCTTAACTAACCAGCAAGAAACCTAAAATAATACCAAACCCCTTTTGCTTGCACTTCCAACGTGTTTAAAAGATAGAATGACAGTTAAAAGGTATAACATAAATATACATATACAAATTATAAAATTAACACATTTATATAAAGAATGCACCTAACTAACCAGTTCAATTATCTGAAAAGTGATTTTAGTTTCAGAATACAGGCTATTGAACAGTGATCATTACTTCCTGGGTAACTAGTCACATTCAGGACTAACTGCCAATACAATATTTCCTTCTTAAGGTAAACTGCCCATGGCCCACACCTGCAGTTCTGATTAACTTTTTCAAGAATAACAAATTAAACCAATGATTTTCATTAGCCAAAATATGTTTGGCAAGAGTATTATTGGTTTTACCATTTCTGATCTCATAACAGTGTTCGTAAATCCAATTTTTTATCATTTGTTCTTTTTTTCCAACATAAAATGTCTCACATACTTGGCATAAGGCAGCATATACAATGCCTTTTGTTAGTCAGTCAAATCTGGGTCTGTGTAATCTTCCTAATTTTCAGATATGGGCTCCTAAACCTATAAATGCCATCTTCCACTTTTCTCTTCCTTAACATAGCCAGCCTTGGAGTATAGATGCTTTCTTAATATGTTTGAAACACCCTGTTTTTTTTTCTCCCTTACCTGAACTGATACATTCCAATATTTACCCTCAGTTTTCACCATTACCATAAAACTCACTATGTAGTAGATCCTCACGACTCTTATTTTCCCAACCTGGGTAAAAAATGACTACCATATGCACCAGTTATTTTTAATTGTTACCAAGGGCACACGTTAGCTAGCACTAACATTGGACTCCCCTAGCACTAACATTGGACTCCCCTGCTATCTCCCCATGACTATAATAATGTGGACCATCCCGTTCAACAGCTAGAATCTTGCTGTGCATGCTCATCTGTGATTGGCTACTACACATTTCATAAATAACCAAGGACATATAAATATGAAGCATTACAAATGCACCCTTGGCTTCATATATACGTTTAAAAATTGCACTCAACAAGTATATGTTAGCCTTGTACGATCTCTTCAGTCCTTTGCTCAGTTTAGTCTGATTATCGAGAAGACTGCTTTCATTGTTGATTATTATTAATTTGTCTTCCACCTGTTTTTTTTAAGACTTGGGAAATGCGCGCTTATCTTCATTGTAGTTGTTTGCTTCCTGGTACTGACTGGCTTGACAGCCTATATTTCAGCACTGTAAGCACTTCACAAATGTTACTGTACGAGTGGACATGGGTAGAGTAGTCGCTCACATTTGTGCAGTGACATTACTGAGTGCGTGAACATTTGCCATTTCAGTCCAGAGTCAGTGCTTCATTAGTAAGTCTATTTTATTTGACTTCTTTATATAAATTGTAAGATACAACCAAACACCCTAATACTAGGTGATTTCAACTACCCTGCCATTAACTGGGAAAACTACTCGGGTACTAACACATTTGCCTAGCGGTTCTTGGAATTCATGAATTCCAATGCCCTTGATCAGTTAATCTATAGTCTCACCAGGGGCTCCAATATCCTAGACCTGGTCATTACCAACATGGGAAGTTGATGCTCCACACCTATTGTCACCCACTCATTGGTCAGGTCAGACCATAAGCTAATCACCCTTAACATCCACATCCCACCCACACCCCCCAGTAAGGAAACCTTCATAAAAAACTTCTCCAAATCCAACTTCATGCTACTCAAGTCAGAAGTGACAAACTTCATGACACCCATGCAGATGGGAACTACAAGTACGGCTGCTGAGTCCTACACTAAGTCACTGTACAAGCACATCCACTCATGCATGAATCGCACCATCTCAAATAGAACCAAGATGATCTCCTCCAAAAAAAGGAAGACAATCTGGTGGTCATCTACCATAAACAAACTTTACAATAAAAGGAAAAAATTGTTGCAGAAAAGAGGAAAATCCCAGGATGCAAAAAACTCCCTTACCAGCCTCAGTAAAAAGCTGAGATCCCTCATAAAATCCTCCAAAGCTAGTTACAAAAATAAAATTGCCAAAGATTCCAAAGACAGCCACAAGGCATTCTATAAATATGTCAAGAATCTAAATGGCAATGCTCAGATCTGCTTTGAGGTACAACAGAATGGCATTAAATATACTGATCCCAAGGATATTGCCAATATCCTGGCAGATCGATTCAGTGCCAACTTCACCCCCCCCTTCACTTGCTAAATAGCCCATCTCAATACCAGAAGATTTCCAAATTCCGATAATAATGGCCACACAGGTAAAAAACTCACTCTCCAAAGCTAAGACTACAGCATCCATGGGACCAGATGACATACCAGGCTGTGTACTACATGAACTACAAAATGAACTGGCACCTCACCTAAGTGTCATGTTTAATCCTACCCTCACCTCAGGCTTCATGCCCACTAAGTGGTGCACAGCTACAGTTATCTCACTCCACAAGGGGGATCTACCTTGGATCCCAGGAACTACCGCCCCATCAGTCTGATGAGCCTGATCTGCAAGGCCATGGAACGTATTATCATGGAACTTATAAACAAAGACATTGGCAACCTTTAAACACTGGACCCCACCGAGTTTGGGTATGTGAAGGGCCAATCTTGTCTCCTGAACCTGATCAACTTCTTCATATCAGTCTCCAGATCTGTGGACAAAGGTAAGACAGTCCACACAGCCTATCTGGACCTCGCCAAGGCCTTTGACAGTATCCACCACTTTGAAATCATAGATAAACTTACTAAGCTGGGCATTAATCCCTATGTCACTTGATGGGTTGCCAACTGGCTTACTGACAGAACCCACACTGTAAAAGTAGCTGACTCCAAATCCAGGTCCAGACAAGTGACAAGTGGAGTACCTCAGGGTTCAGTCCTGGGACCACTCTTGTTTGGCATCTACTTCTCTGAAGTACAGGCCAACACTAAGGGACCCTGGCTAGCAACATCCGCAGATGTCTGCAAACTGGCAGACATTATTGAATCCCCAAATGTTGTGGATACTCTGCAAAAGGGCCTTACAGGAACAGATGCTTGGTGCCAGAGCCATGGGCTCAAGCTCAATGCCAAGAAATGTATAGTTATCCCCTTTGGGAAAAAAAATCTACCCGTGAATTACAACATAGGTGGCAGTACACTAATCACCGAAAGTGTGATAAGAGACTTAGGGACACAGGTGGACAGTGGTCTCACCTTCGATAACCACATCACCACAACAGTCAGGAAATCCTTCTATGTGGCACACCTCATCACTAAGGGCTTTTCATCCAGAAAAAAGGAGGTCACTGTCCTACTATACTCATCCCTCATTAGACCCATTATAGAATACAATGCCCCATTTGGTATATACCTCTCAAGACATCTGCAATAACTGGAAAGGCCACAGAAATACCTCACTAAACGAATCACAGGCCTAAAGCAGATGCACTATGCTGACCGCCGTAAAAAATTCCAGCTATACTCTGTCACATATCGTCTACTCAGAGGCAATCTCTGCTTAACATACAAGGCCATGTCAAACCCAGAGCTGTTGGACATGCTACACTTAAAGAAATCCCAATCCCTCAGAGCCACATGCTTCAGGGATCTAAACCTTGTCATCACAATAAACAAAACATGCTGGAGGTATAGGTTCCTGACCCAGAGACTCCCCAGACTCTGGAATAGACTGCCCATACATGTCAAGCAGAGTGCCTCTTTGGACCTCTTAAAAAGAAACCTTGACGATTGGATGGGAGAAAGAAAATTCACCACAGGGATCACGTTAGTCACCCTGCTTGACAGGGGTCCAGGAAAGTAAATAGTGTGGGAAGAAATAGCCAGGGAATTGTTATGGCTAGGCTTTTATAGACCCTAGGGTCGATAGCCTACTACCAACCTATGAACCTATGAACCTATATTTAACTGCACTACTTACTCACCAATATTACTTAGGATTCACCAACTTATTAGCACACTGTAGGCATTTTACATTGGTGAGAGTGGTTATGAGGAAAGTGTTATACTACTCAATGTACAGTGTTTTAACTCATTGCAGCTTGCAACTTTGAACTTTAAGGGGCTTTGTAATGGGTCATTTAAATTCTTATATCTTTGAAGACTTACTAAAAAATGAATACATATTTGAATGTAAGCACTTTGGTGCATACTTTAAGGATACTCTAGATGACCTCTACCTCAATTGTACTAGATTGCATTTCATAGGATCAATGGAGATTGCTAGGCTATCAACCTGAAGGTCATTTAAGCCTAGCCATTTCATCCATATACAATACCAGAAAAAGGCTCACCAATATCCAAGATTGTGTTTAGTGATGACAACCCATGTCCAGGGGGGGTTTTGGGCTCTATCCCCGGTAAGAATTTACGGTGGCCCATCCACTCATCCAGTTTCTTCTTTGATGCCTAACATAAGTAAACAAGTGACACAAATGTTTGCTCTTGCCATTTTAGCAAAGCATTTTCCTTACTCTCTGAGCACATAATAGACTGGTTAGGTGAAGATTATTCACTCCCCGAAAGAACTGTCTTAAGTTCTCATGCTGTTAAACAGAACAATTTTGTACAACAACTACCTACTACTTATCATTTTTTTATACTAGAAAAGGAAAAGCATAGAAAAAGAAAGAAACATGGTCTCAGGCATAAACTAATAAGAAGTGTAAAATATCTTCCACTATATTAAATAAAAACAAAGACACTATATAATGATTTTGACACGGAATAATTCATCTCAAAAGATAATGACAATACTATTGTAATTTGGCTAAATATGAAACTTGTGTAACTATGCAAGTTATAAATAATGATAAATTAACTTCTTTACCTAGAATTACTGCTGTTGTCTCAAATCATTCAAATTTAACAGTGCCTTTGTATCTAATCCAATCAGGCTGTACAAGAAAACAGACTGGATTCCTTACTGCATACCACTGCTGTGGCTCAAGATCATTTTACTTCTCTTAATGATAATCCCAACACCTGCATGTAACATAAAGAAATTGTCAATCACAAACGTAGTGTTAAAATATTGTCCACTAACCTTGATCACCAAATTATATCCACAGATAAGAAGGGACTGAATCAACACTTAGTGGTACAAATGATACAAATGATACATAAACTTGTGGTAAGTTCTCAGGTGGGGATGTCCATGATGTAAATATTTGTGACATATATCTTGTAGAAAGGAAGAAAGTGGTTGCTCAGGATAATTTAGTCATTTTCACTGAGTTTACTCTACCAAGCAAATATAGGATTTCCAAATATTCATTTGTATTTAAACTCCACATTTATTAACATAGTGCTGCTATTGAACAATACTTCTGATACATCATATTGGAAATCTATACATAAACACTTACCTCTTAATAGAAATAGGACATTGCTTGAACCATATACTCCAATGCATAGAAACATTTTATATGGATTTTAAAAGTATACATTCAAAGTGAAAGGCCAAAACTTGTTCTTACACCTCTTACAAACCAAATGTTGCTGTTATTTAAAAAGCTTATATTTTCTAATCAATTAATTAAGAATTTGTTAATAATTATGCTTCCCATTTCCTACACAAATTAATGTTTGGTATCTTTTGATACTCAGAAAATGTTTGAATTTAAGAAGGGTAACCTATTATATTGTAATCAATTTCTCTCAGCTAATAAAATAAGTTCTGCAGACTATTTGATCAGCAGATATAGTTTGCAAAGTTGTAATTGGCTGGACATCCAAATTTGTAAGAATGTTATACATACTAAGCTTGCACCGTCATTACAGGCACACAATAAGAGCAACATAAAAATCTTGGGTTTTATCTCAACAGTTATTAATAACTCACCCAAGAACACTTCATACATATCTTCTATTTATAAAATTCTCAGAAATTATTTTAGCAAAACAGATGTTTCCTTTTGGAATTATTCAAGTGAAGTTAATAAACAAGTATTCTCAGAAAAAGATAAAAAGCATAGTTTACAGTCGGCGAAGGAATCTACATCTTCCCTGTTCTGGTATTTATTCACATGGAAATTTTTTTTTCACCCCACATAGACTAGCAATAATGTACAAGAAAGATGAAATGAAATGTTGGATATGTGGACACCCTGATGCTGACTGGATTCATATGGTTGTTAACTGCAAAATAATTTCCTCACTTTGGTTAGACTATAATACCTTTGTAAAGCTCTATAAAATTACAGTTGTATAATTTCTGACTCCCTCATCCTTTTCAGTGTTCCTATTCCTGAGGTTATTCCTAAAAACAAACATTTGTACTATGGTTTAACCTCCCTATAGTAAGGAAATGCATTACTAAAAACTGGAAATTTCTATATACCCCTGTCTTCAAAATTGAGTTTATTCATCTTGTGAAATACATTTGTAAAAATGAGATTGCTTCTATAAAAGCAAGGACTAAAAACATAACTCAGCATTTAACTGCATGGACAAAATTGTCTAATCTTTTAGAGAAATGTTATGTGTTTTCCTACATACATTGCTTTTTTAATTGTTATGGACATTGTATGTAGTTAGTCTGTTTTTCTTGTTGCTAAATTGTTAAGTTATTGTGTTATAAAATGAATAAAATCATTTTGGAAAAAAAGAACAAGTGAACAGAGGAGGATTACAACTAACAGAACCGTTTTGTGTGTGTGTGTGTGTGTGTGTGTGTGTGTGTGTGTGTGTGTGTGTGTGTGTGTGTGTGTGTGTGTGTGTGTGTGTGTGTGTGTGTGTGCGTGTGCGTGTGTGTGTGTGTGTGTGTGTGTGTGTGTGTAATGGTTGATTAACTTATTCATGCTAAAACTTTGTACCCTACTTACAGGCTACTAGAGCCTGAACCCTCTACACCAACTACCGAACTATCAACAACAAGTGTATTTTCAAGGATTGTTGAGTATCAGTGGATATTTTAAAGAATATTGAGTTTCTGTGCATTTTCAAGTAATGTTGAGTTTCAGTGCATTTTCAAGGAAATGTTGAGAGTTTCAATGAAAAAAAGATTTATTGCTGCTCATGCTAAGTCTGTTTTCAATGTGTAAAAGTTTTGTTTACCAAATGGCCATCATCAGTATTTATGCTACTAAATTTAATATCACTGTTAGTACCACAGCAGGCAGCATACTTGTCTTTGGTACAGAAGGCTGTGGGTTCTACTTCTACACCATGCTGATGGATTAGGGGTGCTGCACTCCTAAGTGAGTCCTCATTGGAATGAGATACCTACTAAATGTGAACCTGTTCCCAGTTTGACAGCCATTGTCTGTTGCAGCTTACTGACTTTTTTTTAAATGTAACATGTGCAATTTATTCTTCAAGGGCAGCAGGCATTGACTTGTACATGAAACACAGAAATGTAAAGTTGTTTGGCAGCAGAAACCTCTTTATTAGTTATAGATTTCTTTAATGTGGAATTATTCAGATGACTTTTACTTCTACAGAGATTGTGTATATTAACTGATATTGGTGGACTGGAATGGCAGAAATGTTGGTGGTCTTTTGTGGTTTTAATGTTCTGTAATGAACATTTTTGTCATTACTGGTTTATATTTTTTGTTTCATTGCTTACTGAAAAAATGTTAAAAGTTTACACAGTTAAAACACAGTTCTAATAAGTGATGCTATATTATACAATGAATGTAATTTAATATAATCAGGATAGTTCATCAAAGAATGCATGCATGTATATATGGTCCTAAAATGTGTGCCAGGCACTATGGTTTGAAAACAATCCAAAGGTAAACTTAATCTGCCACTGGCCAGGTGCATTTTCTTTGACTGTCGGTTTCAATGTCATTTCAAAATGTGAGTTTTAAGGGCAGAGAATCTTGCTGTTCATGTTGTCTGTTTTCATTGTGAGTCTGCATTGTTTTGTTTAGCAAATGGCTATCAGTGTATGTGTGCTATAAAATTTGAAATAAACATTTTAAATATCTCTAATCATTGTAGAAGTAAAGAAGAGAATAGTATGCACACTGACAGGTCTGAACAGTGTTTTTGATAACTGGGGAGAAATAGCCAAGTAATGGGACACTGGCGTGGCTGGGGGTGTGGCCTGCTGTGGGAGTGGCCTTGACCCATTTCCTTGCTTAGAACACCATTTGACCATGATTTGTCTTTGACCCTGGGGGACTCCACTGGTGGTTGGCCTCTTTGTGGAGGTGGCCTCACTGATTCTAACCTCCTGGGTCCTATCAGTGAGCCAGCTAGTTATTCAGCATGTTATAAAGGGGGTTTACTCCTACTTCCATAAGTTTGTTGACGATCCATAAGTGTGGTATTAGATCAAATGCTTTAGCCAGATCTAGGTTGGCAGTATATACCAATTTTCACTCATCTATTGCCTTAGTGAGCTTTTCAAAGAAATCCACTAGATGCAGTATGCATGACCTTCCTCTGACAAAGACAAACTGTGATAAACTCGGTGTCTAGAGGTTTACTATGTCCTTGCTGATAATTTCCATGATAGTTCTTTTCTTGGCTTTGCAAATAAGACTAGTCAGATTAATGGGTGTGTAGTTTCCAGGATCTGTTGAAGGTCCTCCCTTATGAAGGGGGATGACCATTGCAGTCCTCAATACATGTGGCACAAATCCTGTTTTAAGATAATAGTCAAAAAATGGCAACAGTAGTCCTGATAAGTCATATTTTAGATTCAGGAGGCATCCTGGGATGTTATCAGTAGCCCACTTAGATTGTGTTCTTGGCTTTAGTGAGTGCAGCCAATACATGTTTTCTAGTCATAACTGGATGTGGTTATATTTGAAATAATGTTTGAGTGGATGGTTGTGGGTGAGAGGGGGGTTAAAGTTGAAACTAAATTTTGTCTGATAACAGGTTTACTATATTGTCAGGCTCAATGAATGTGGCACCATTAACCACCAGTTCAGCACATTACTAATTGTTGCCATTGAGGTTTCTGACATAGATGTAGAAGGCTGTATGGTTATCTTTCAAGTAGGGGGGCTATCTTAACCTCATAATTGGCTGTACTTGACCTAATTAGCCCTCTCAGTTGCATATTTACTTTGATGAGAGAATTTCTATTTTTATGGGAATTACCCTCCTGATTTTTGCCATATTTTTCCCTTTTGTTGTATGCCCTGCATAATTTGAGATGCCACCAGTGTGGGATTTTTGCAAGAGCTACTCCTGAATTTACTTCTGGTAGGTACAGTAGTCTCTGAATAATCATTGATATGGATGTATAGAGTTTCTGAAAACAATTCAGCATATTCTGCTGTGTTTGGAGGGGCATTGATTTTTGACAATCCATCACTTAATCAAAGGTTATTTACCTTGGAATAGTTCCCAGCTGTTACTAGTTTTAATGGAACTGGGGAGCTGATTTTGATTTGGAAGGAGACAGCTTTATGGTTGGACCTTATCATGGAGGATGAGACATGGAGGTGCAGTGTTCTCCTGTATTTGTGAGCATGAGATCTAATATGTTGGAGCTTTTCATGGTTGTATTCACTATTTGATCAAGGGTGTTTATATTTATGAAGTCCAGGAATCTCTGTGCCTGTGTATTTACAGCTGTGTAGGATTCCCAGTCTATAGAGGAGTAATTAAAGTCTCCATTAGTAGGGTGTTAGGTTGTATGGTAAGTGTCTCCACTGGGTCCAAGTATGCATTTTGAGGTTCTTGGGACATGAAGGGTGACCTGTAGCTCGCAAGGATGTGGTATGAGATTTTGTCTATGGTGATCTGCATGTGGAGGACCTCTAGCACATCATCCCATTTGATCACCCTAGGGTTATGCTCATTACTGGTGTGTATTGAGACACCCCCTCCTCCTTTAGCCCTTGTCTGTTCAGCTACTGGTCTAAAAGTCTGGAACGCACTGAAACCTTGCACTGTTAGGATACTCTCTGCCACTTTAAATCATGTCTCAGTAACTGGACATATGTCTTTATTCTTCAATGTGGGAAGGGCTTGGAGTGATATAGTTTTTTTGTTTAGGTTCCTGGCATTGAGCAGTAACATCTCAAGGATCAGTTGAGTTGATTTTGCTTTGTTAGTAGGTTTGGCAGATTTTGGCTCCAGATAAGCAACTAAAACCTATCGTCTTGTTCATCCTGGTTAGAGGGGCATCAGTATATCATAAAATAATTCCCCTGTAATGAGAGTTTTGAGAAGTCTGTTTGCTTGTCTTAGGGGCTTAGTATTTGGGGCTGTACTGAAAGTGACAGTATGTCTGGTGCTGGGTGTTGATTTTCAGGGTGCCTTTGGGCTTACTGAGGCATAACTTTGACAGCAGGTGATCTCTGCAATATTTGTTGTTTAGGAAGATTGCTTTATGTGCCTCAGAATACATTAGTCTATGTATGTGTTATGTACTATGTGAGGCGCGTGTTTTGTGCATGGTTTTGGTAACCTGATATGTACTTGCATGCAAGAATTTACCCTCCAGTGTCATTGGGTAAGTACACCTCTCACATACTATGGCGGCTTCTTTAAGGATTAAGTGGTTCTCAGTAAACATGAGACAATTGCTACATTGTCTCAAGATGCATGTATCCACCAAGCTGGCTACAGAGAAGTTAGGAAATTGCATATCCATACTGCCCATTTTTTTGATTTGTGAGCTACAAGGGGGTGGTATATTGGGGTTAGAATGCTGACTTGGGATTGAAATTTGAAGGGTACTTTATCAGAGCAGATTACGCTAAGCAGTAATAATTCTACTAACTTTAATGATTAAACAATACTGAATTCAACTAAATCCGTAGATATTGCCACTTGACTCCCAACTTGCTGCTCTAAGCTTGTTGGCTCATGAGGTATTTGTGCTATTTTGCTGCTTTAGTGGGGACAGTTTTATGAACCATTCTTTCTAGGTGTTTGCTACTCTACAGGGCAAATTTCTTCCAGCACAGAAAAAACAGAAAACTAATGAACCCTCTGGCCAATAAAATGACTACACTCCTTTTGTGTATTTCCCATCTCAGATCTACCAGGCAACCACCTCCTGCCACAAGCTGAATAAACACAGTCCTCCTAACGTAAAAAAAAATAGTCAGTAGACAAGACCCACAAGTGTAATGCTACTACAAACCACTTAAACAACTAGCTAGAATTGTAAAATAGAGAGTGTGTGTGTGTGTGTGTGTGTGTGTGTGTGTGTGTGTGTGTGTGTGTGTGTGTGTGTGTGTCTGTTGTACCTTTCAGAAGCATTTCAAGGTCAGCACGTGCATATAAATAGCAAGCATGTGCTAACTTCAGTGGCATTTTGAGAGTGTAGCCAGACAGTGAGCATGCATGAGTGTAATAGCTAGTTTGTTTATACATTTATCTAAGTTAAAGTTATTAAACCTCAATCCTGATGTATTTGTACATAATAAATCTGCTTGACTAGAACACACAAAGACTTGTCTATTTTATCCTGACTGGACACGCAACGCGGTGTCTGAACCGGGATTCCAGAGAGTGCTTTTCAGAGCTGCAAGGTGCAGAGTTAACAATGAAGGTAAACAGAGAAAAGAGCATGAAAAGGGCCAGAAATGAACCAAAGATAATGAAAACTTGCACAAATTATTTATTTTACAAAAAAGGATAAAATGGAGAATTACAAGGGCACAAAACACATTATTAAACAAGCGAGGGACACAAATGGTTTGTTAATTAAACAAACTGTTTAAAATTAAGATATTTGTTAAATGATTATCAGAAAAGCACATAAGGGGTTTAGGATTAGCTCAGAATTGCAAAATGAGCATGTTTACAGCAAAACAGGAAAGTTTACAGTAAAATGACCACAAGAAAAGTATAATGGGCATGAAAAGAGATTAAACTAGCAAAATGGATACAATAAGGGCAAAAAGGCCACATTAAGCATAAATAAAGCAAGGTGACTGCATGTTTTTTGGCAAAGTACTGTGTTTTGGCATAATTATTATTCCACATTGTATTTAGGGTATAACTAGAGTTATTCAAAGTTTCTCAAAGTATGTAAATGTGCTTACAGTGTAGGCTTAATCCTGTGCATTTATTCTGAAGAGTTTATCGGTGTGCAAAGTGCTACTATTTCATAAAGTACAGTCAAAATACAGTCATTTCGAAAAGTTTCTTCTGCTAGGTTTGTCTAGTTGCAAAGTGCTGCCATTAATAGAGTGGTTCTTGCACTGTAAAGAGTTATTTAGAAAGTACAGTCATTTGGGGAAAATTTCAGTGTACTGTGTAGTGTTTATTTGCAAAGTGCAGTCAGTTTGAAATGTTTCTTACCCTGAGCTTCTGCTTAGTTCATTTGTACAGTGCAGTTGTTTTGAAATGTTTCTTACACTAAGAGGTGATTTCTTAAAGTACAATGATTTCAAGATTTTTTTACAGTGCCTGAGACTTATTTTGCAGAATTCAGTTATTCAGAGGCTTTTTGTGCTATCGGGCATAGTTGCAAATTCTGGCATATGAATATGTGTGTGTGTTCATGCATACTTGCAAAATCCTTTACTGGTATGTGTTAATATGGCAGATGGATTTTGAACATCATCACCATTGGTGTTTGATCAGAGTATTGAAGAGAAATGGAGAATATGTGAGCAAGGGTATGATATTTTTATACAACCCGTTTATTCTGACAAAGATGCAGACACCAGGGCATTCATTTTGATAAACCTAGCTGGGTCAGAGGCCATTGAAAGGGAGCATTTTTTTGTGTTTTTACCAGCAGTATATGAAGGAGAAGGTGCAAAACATCATATTGTTGTACAGGCTGAATCAAGGGAAGACCCCGAGTGTTTGAAGTGCAAGTTCAGGGAAATGTGTAACCCCCACAGGCAAATATTACATTAGAGAGGCATTTGTTTTACACAAGAGATCAAAAACCAAGGGAAACTTTTGCAGCTTGCATCACTGACCTGAGAAACAAAGCTAGAATGTGTTGGTTTGGTCACTTAAAAGATGAGTTAATAAAGGACAGGCTTGTGTCTGGTATTAATAGTGCTGTAGTGAGAAAGATTTTGCTTTTTGACAGTGATTTAATGCTGAACAAAGCTATTGAGGTTTATCAAATTCATGAAGTTACAGAAAGGAACACAATTACATCCTACCACATTAGCATAAACTATCTGTATTATCTTCTCAGGTACCCAAGCCCATACTTTAAATTTTTACTAATATCTACTTAATTCCAAACTCACTCCACATTATATCCTGAATAGTCATCATGTCTACCAAACCTGTTTCACTTCTAACTCAAATACTATTACTTATTACAATATCTTACCTAAACTCTCTCACCCAACCTCTGAGTGCAAATCACCCACCCCATTTCATACAACTAACCAAATCTCCATGATGCACACATATTCCTCAAACTGCATATCACCCAGTCTCTACCCCTTCAATAACAGTATGCTCTTCACCTACAAACTCTTACCTAACCCCAAAAACTCTACTCACATCTATATTAGCCACATCCCCATAAAACTTACACCCCATAGATTACATACCAAGCAACTCAAATACCTCTTCTCCCATCTCATCTCATCTCTATCCTTCTTTCCTGCGACATTCACCCAAACTCTGGCCCTTCTCCCCCACACATCTCAACATCCCAATCCCATCCTCCTCCCACAACTAGTAAACCCCTTTGTTTCTCAGCTCTAAATGCTCAGAGCATATGCAACAAAATTCTTAACCTCCATGCCTGGCTTTTCCATAACCAACCTGATATTCTGGCCATCTCAGAAATCTGGCTCAAACCACATATAAAAGACTCTGAACTAACACCACCCAACTACTCCATAATTAGGAAAGACAGAACACATAAAAAAGGAGGGGGAGTCTCCACTACTCATCATCCCACTTAGTTACCCTCTATAGCAAACCTATTCCCAAATTTGGCAAGGCAGAACTAATTCCAGCCCTACTTCATATAAACAGACATAAACTTATATCCATAGTCTCCCTTTATATCCCTCCTGGAGACAATATCTCAACCCTTGAAGATATTCTCTCTTGGTTCTCTAACAACATCACTAATGAAACTATAATCCTGGGTGATGTTAATATTAACAGGTCAACAATTCAATCTCCTGCAAACTCACTTAATATAAACTTGTACAACTTCACTCAGCTTATTAACTCAACAACTATGCCTTCCAAGAACTTCCTTACTGGAAGCACCTTGGACTGGATTGCAGTTTCTCATCCACATTACATTTCTGATAGTGGAAATCTGCCCAACCCATTAGGTGACCACTTCCACACTTTTGCCCACATCTTCCCTCCTCCATACAATTAACTCATACCTACACCTTTACTCACTGTCTAAAAAACTTTAATCCTAATACATTCTCAAATGCACTAAAAAAAATTAACTGCAACCCATTAAAAACCCTTCCCTTAGAAAATGCTGTTACCTACTTTAACTCAGCTTTCCTCAACTTGCTTGACTCCTTTGCCCCTCTGAAAACAAAACACATAAGAAGCAATCCTGTACCTTGGCTAATCAAAAATACCTTACTAGCCATGCAATTCCGGAATAAAGCCTAGAAATACTACTCCAAAAATAAAACTATCACCACCCTTAATGAATTTAAAACACTTCGTAACAAAGTAAAAACAACTTATTATCTCACACTGCAAAGCCTACTTCTCTACACTCCAAACCAACCATAACACCAACCTCAAAAAGTTCTGGCATGGAATCTCCTCCCTTCTCAACCCTGGCAAAAAAGAAAACCCCTACCCTGATCCAGATGCCTCTGATGGACTTAGCCACGCAATTTAACACTTTCTTTATTGATTCCATAAGTAAACTCGCATCATCCTTTACTTCCCATTCAGCTTCCCCACCCTTATTTCTACCTATGCCTCCCTTCCTAGCATCTCGTCCACCCAACCTCCTTCTTTCTCCTTCAATCCCATCCCTATAGCTACCATAAACAAACTTCAACTAACATTGAAACCTGGCTCCAATGCCCCTGATGATATACCCTCATATTTCTTAAAAGTTGCTGCAGAAGGCATAGCTCTTCCCATCTGCATTCTTATAAATCGATCTATTGCTGAATGTCAAGTTCCCCAGCTCTGGAAAAAGGCCTTTATTATTCCACTCCATAAAGATGGCAATAACAATAATATCATAAACTTTCAAACTATCACTATCTTATCCCCCATTTCTAAACTTCTTGTAAAATGCATCCATCTACAACTTCTACATTACCTCTTAAACAACCAACTTCTAACCCCTACTCAACATGGCTTAGACCCATCCAGAGCACTACCACAGCTCTCCTCTCCTTCCTAGAAACAGTTAATAAGGCCCGTGACACTGGCCACATCATGTCCATTCTCCTCCTTGACCTCTCTAAGGCATTTAATGCTATCTCTCATAACCTTCTTTTCAGTAAACTCTACAAACTAAATCTATCCCACTTCTCTATTAACTGGTTTACCAGTTACCTCTCAAACAGGCAACAAGCAGTCAGATGGAAAATAGCCACCTCCCCTTTTCTCAGTACTCCCACAGGTGTCCCCCAGGGTTCACATTTAGACCCCCTTCTATTAAATATATTCATAAATGATTTCTACCAAGCCATCCGAAATGCTAGCCTTGTCCAATATGCTGATGATTCAGCAATAATCTGCTCTGCCGCTTCTAAACCCAGCCTAGTTAAATTAACCCAAGATGCCTTCTCCTCCACTGAGCAATGGATGATGCACAACCATCTAGCACTCAATACTAGTAAAACAAAACTCATATTTACAGCTTCCAAAACCACCACCCTAGATAAAACCTCATTCTCAGTTTCCAGTCATAATAATACTCCTCTTAAAATGGTCTCTAATGCTAAACTACTAAGGCTCCTGACTGATGACCAGCTATAGTTTGATAATCATCTACAAGTAAATATAAAAAAAAAAAAAAAAAAAAAAAACACACAAAAAAATAGGCATGCTTTACCGCCACAACCGCTACATCTCTCCCTCCACTAGGCTCACCCTCGCCAACATTTACCTTATCCCATCCCTCCTGTACAGTGCCGCTATCCTTACTAACTTGCAATCCTCCCTCGAGACTAAACTCTCCTCTTGCTATAATAAAATAACAACATTTGCAATGGGCCATAGATCCACTTCCCATCAATGCACTGCCCTACACCAACTGAATTGGCTTGAGCTGTCCAATTACCTCATCTATATTCAACTTGTCCAAGCACACAAACTTATTTTCACCCCCTCTCTCTGTCCCTCTCTTGCCACCACCTTTAAAATGCACCAGCCAAATAGACTTTTGAGATCTAATTCCCAAAATCTAATTGAACTGCATAAACTTGCCCATCCACCAGGCAGACATCTAATGTCCTTCTCTCTAGAATGCCATTGGAATTCCCTCCCACTTCTCATCTGCACCACCAGCAGCCTCTCTTCATTCAAAACCTTACTTCACACACATCTAACTTCACTATGGGAATGCTCTTGCTCCCACTCCACATAATCTCCCCACACTATAGCTACTCTCTATAAGCTATAATTCACAATAGCCTCCCATTGTTTTGTACCCCTAATAAACTCTAGGAATTAGCATAACTCTTAGAATGGTACAATTCAGTAGCCTAGAAATTAACTGAATGAATTAGCATAACCGTTAAAAAAATTAGACTGTTTCTGTTATTACATTGTGCTAATATGTTAAACTGTTAAACATTTTGACTGTTTGTAAATATTACTCTTATTGCATTGTACTAATATGTGCACTGTACTAATATATGTTTTTCTATTTGTTAAATTTTACTTCATTTGTGCACATTACATTTCTCTAATAACTTACTCATGTTATATCTGTAATTTGTAATTTTCTTCCCAGGACTCCATTGAAAACAGGCTCCTAGTGGTCCAATGGACTATCCTGGCAAACAAACTATAAATAAATAAATAAATAAATAAATACTAAATAAATACATATGCTTACAAGTGATAAGAGCATGATTTCAGCAGGCTCCAGAGCAAAAGTAGACAGCATGCAACTTGTGGCTTGCAGAAGCAGGCCTAAGCACATGACAATTGTAACCCCTGCAGGTTTCCCTGGGAGACCCCATAGTTTTCCAGCAAATTCTAAGAAAATGACATGCTCAGTGCAGTACAAGGGTGAGTCAGCAAAACCCAAATCCAGGTATATTGTTAACTGTCAAAATTGTGATAGCAGTCATGAGTCCAAAAGAGAAAAATGCTTGCCATTTGCTCAGCAATGCCACAAGTGTAAAAAACTGAGCCATTTTCAAATGTTTTTAAATCAAGTAAACCTTACACAGTTATAAAGAAAGGTCACTCGAAAAAGCAAGTTGATCATATAGACACCTGCAGTTCTACTTTCCATATAGATGGTGTATCAGTAATTTGTGAAAAGGTTGATGCAGAAAATGTGTTGGCAAAGAATGAAGTGCTTTGTACTGTCTAGATCAATGGTAAATCCACCAAGCTTAAAGTAGAGACTGGCTCAAAGTATAATGTTATGTCAGAAGACACATTTGCTAAGGTGAGAACCAATGATCAACTTAATGTGGCTAATTATGTGAAATTTGTTGCTTATGGAGCTGAAGAAGTTCAAAGTGCTTCCATGTTATTTGGCCAGGAACTCTTACAGCTTCTTATTCTATGTAGTCCAAATGCCTGTGCAGTCATTAGTGGGTCTCAGAGAAAGTTTGAGAATGAATTTGCTTTCTTTTACCAAAGAATTTCATCATATAAGCACATATCCTCGTTTCAGTTTTACTGAAGCTAGTTTCTCAGAGTATGCTGATGTTTTCTCTGACAAGTTGGGCAAACTTCCAGTTGTGAATTCTATGAAGTTAGACCCAGAGGTCAGTCCAGTGATCAGACCAGCAAGAAAAGTTCCAATAGCTATGCAGGATAAAGTTAAAGCTCAGTTGGATAAAATGGTGCAGCAAGATGTAATTTGTCCAGTTACAGAACCAACTGAATGGGTGTTGTCCATGGTAGCAGTCCACAAAAGAGGCTCAGATGAAATCAGAATATGTATTGTCCCAAGAGATTTGAACAAACCATTAAAGAGACCGCATCATCTAATGTGTACAGTCGAGGAAGTCACAGTCCTAATACCAAATGCCACTGTTTTTTTCTGTCTTGGATGCAAAAAGTTCATTTTGGCAATTGATGCTAGATCGCAAATCCTCATTACTGACTACTTTCAGTATCCCATTTGGCAGATATAGATTCTTCAGGATGCCATTTGGAATAAATTCTGTAAGTGAAGTCTTTCATCATGCAGTGGAGCAAATTTTTTTCAGGTTATCTTGTGCCATAATAGTAGATGATTTATTGATTGGAGGCAATGGTGAAGCAGAGCGTGACAGAAACCTTGAGAAAGTTCTAGACAGAGCATGTGAAATTAACTTAAAGCTCATTCCTCTGAAGTGCAAATTTAGACTACCAGAAGTTACATATTTAGGTCATTTATTTACTAGCACTGGCTTGTGACCAGAGCTGTCAAAGCAAGAAGCCATTCTTGAGATGCCAGCATCAGATAATGCTCAGGCTCTACAATGTTTTCTTGGTATGGTCAACTATTTAGGAAAGTTTACATCAGACTTCAGTGAGTTGACAGCATCTTTGAGAGAGTTGTCACCCAAAAATGTTAAATAGTCTTGGTTGGAACAGCACCAGAAGGCATTTGAAGACCTTAAGCAGAAATTGCCACCCCCACCTACATTAAGATACTATGATGTCAATATTTATTTTATTTATTTATTTGACATTTATTTGACATTTGTTAACTGGGTTAGTCCAGCTGAGCTAAAAGTTCGTTTTCAGTGGAGACCTGAAGAGAAAAGCTCCATGGTAGTTACATACATAAATTCAAAAAATTACAATAGTATATAATCTGAGTCAATGCAGAGTAGTTGTAATGACAAGAAAAGCAAAAAAAGAAAAAAAGAAAAAAAACAAGCATACATTTCTACATTCAATACAGTTTTTGGGGTTTACAGTTTACTGGGAGAAACATCACTAAGTGAGTGCAGCATCAAATTACATCTAGGAAACATCTTAGACTGTGTACATTACATATGTATGTCTGAGTCTCGCTAATCTAAGGATAGAAAATATGTGTAGGAAGAAACACACTAAGAAATGTTGTACTAATATAGTGCAGAAACATGAAATAACAAATTACACCTTATGTAGAATCAGGAGAAGTTAAGAGGTGACATTAAGTAAAGACAAAATATGTGAGAAGGGAGATTAAGGGAAGATAGAACTGTGAGGGTGGTTGGGTAGGAAGAGAAAGACCTATACTAGCAATGAGATGTAAGGTTGGGAAAAGATGGAAGGCTTTTAGGTGGGCTTTTGATAAAAAAACATGTAAACCCATTCCTGTGATGCTTTAAAATGTGGTCTTGGTATAGTTATTCTTCAAAAAGGCAGACCAGTAGCATATGCATATAGAACTCTTACTCAAACTGAAATGCAGTATGCTCAAATTGAGAAAGAACTTTTGACAGTAGTATTTGCATGTTCAAAGTTTCATGATTATATCTATATTCAAGCTATTCAGATTGAAATTGATCACCAACCTCTAGTTACTATTCTAAAGAAGCCTATGCATTCAGCACCAGTGAGATTACAAAGAATGATGGTCAAATTGCAAAACTACAAATTCAAAATCGTCTATACAAAAGGCAAACTTCTTTATCTGGCTGATACCTTATCCAGATCACCTAGAAATACAACAGAACAGCTACATGCAGAGAATTTTGACTTTGAAATCATGGAAGTGCATGGCTTTTCTACCACAAGACTTGATGAGCTGAGAGATCATACAAAGACTGATCCAATTTTGCAAAAGTTCAACCACTACATTAATGATGGATGGCCATCAAAGCAATCTACTGTATCACCTGAAGTGCAAACTTATTTTCCTTACAGAGATGAGATGTTACTGGAAGATGGCGTTATTTTCAAAGGTCCTAAAATTGTTGTTCCTGCTTAATAACAACATGAATATATCCAGATTTTGCATCGTGGTCACCCAGGTTCTGAATCTATCAAAAAAAGCACAAGAGAACTAGTATTTTGGCCTTCTCTATTAAAAGAACCCACAAAGACTTGTCTATATTAGCCTGACTGGACTAGTGCAGAAATCACTTGGTGAATGCAATTTGAAGACAAACATTCAGCAGTAACAGTTCAAGGAAGAGCAATTTTTTTTTTTGTATAAAAAAAATCAGTGAAATACAAACATAAAAGCAGGAAACAGTAGTGATCACTCAAAATAACTCAAGTGCAGTTTATCAGTCAAAGGTACTTAACTTTTCCTTAATGGCACTGGATGCAAGTATACTCAAACTGAAGTATAAGCTAGGACTCTAAGCTTTGTTGAGGTCCTGGAAACTGAGCAGGAGACAATTTGTAGTAAAGGGAGTTTACTCAAGACCATCCATCTGAGCTAACACAAACTCAAGCAGATGGGTCCTTGATTTAATGCATCATTTGAAGGACAAAGCACTCAGGACTACAGTACCCGCTAATGTCAGTCATTTAGTGGTCTGGAGGAGGACTAACACTCACAGATACCTGGTCTTCCAGAAACAAAGGCAAGACTGGTATGTGTTGCCCCACTGTCAAACTCCCATGGCCTCCTTATATAGTTCTAACTAACTTTGTTCAGCCACCCCAAAACAGTGGAAAGCATTTTCTAAGTTGAGATACTGACAGTTCTGCATTTCCACAGAGTCTCTAGATCTTGTGGTAGAGCTTTCTTTGCATACAATGATCCATATGGGTACTTTTTGATTTCCCTCTTTAATGAAATTCCTGCTTACTAAATCTTATTATTATTGGTTTAAAAGCTCCTCCTCCCTACTTCTTTGGTAGTTTGTAGATTCTCTTGACTCTTCAGACTGACACGCTTTAGCATCTGTTGATCTTGTTTTCACTATTGCCTTCAGCTGAATGAATTGCTTGGGTACTGCATCTTCCACCACTTCCATGGACCACATCTTAGAGAACTGTCCATCCTCTGGAATCACCACCTCTGCTTCATTCCTCGATTTTCTCCTTTTGACTGATGCATTCCTCCACCACTATCATAGCATCTTTCAAGAGTTCAGACCATCTATGAACATGATAATGTCACCCACACCATTGAGAACTATGACTTGTCAGTCACTCAGAAGTAGCCATGAATGCTGCAGGGGAACTGAAGCTTCCATGCAGACTTCTTACCACCATCAACAGATGTCTGTATAAACCAACTAGGACATCATGGCTTTAGCTTTCAAGACTGATCAGACCTTGTTGAGTACTCTTCTTTTTGTGATGAGCTCACTAAAGAAACTCCAGAATGTGTTTATAACCATGACATCTACTTTAAAGTAGTGCCTGAACTTACATCAGAAAATATTCATTTGCTGTATGTGATTGAAATTTCCTCATGAAAGAGTAACTGTAGGTGTCAGGATATCCAACACTGATAACAATTTGTTTTGGGAGAAAAAAAAAAACAAAAAAAATGTACAACTGTGAGTCTCCCATAGATTCCATTACCCCAACCAATGACTAATTTGCATTTCCATACCTGTTATAGTATAACAGCTATTCACGTTTATTTGAAAATCTTGGAAAGAACACTAGTAAATTAATGAATTAATTGATATTCTTGTCTACCACTATTTTAGGCAAAAAGGATGGGTTTGTACATAATGAAACTCTGTCTTTATGAAAGATCAAATATGATGGTTAAGATGATGTACCCTTTATGTAGAAGAAGCTGCTCCTTCTTGGGCTAAGAACTCAAGGATCCTATGAATCAGAGCTGAGAATGGGTCCAGGTCATTCTGCTGTGCCCAGTAAACAAATATCTTCCATTTACTGGAGTATAGTTTACATGTAGATGTTTTATGAGAAGGCAAGAGTATGTGGCAAACTGAAGAAGAGAGCATAGGTTGTCTGATTATTAATGGAATTGGAGACGCCAAGCAGTTAGCATGAGGTTTGGAACATCTGGGTGAATCATGGCTTTCGGGTGAGACTGGAGGTCTGGAGTTGGATCCAAAATCCACAGTTGTGTCAGTAAATTACACCAAAGGAAAGGAAACCAAATCCATCACGGCCAGTATGGTACAATGAGTATTACTTTGCTCATCGACCTGCTCTCTTTCTGTAGAAATTAGTGGATTAATGGGTCAGAGGAAAGGCAAAAAGGAGACCCAGGGGCCAATCATGAAGAAGAACATATCTCAATGATTCTCCTAGTAGGGGATCAGGGTGAAATAGCTGCTGCACTTGTTGTTTAGGGGAGATGCAAAAAGTTTGCATCAAGGCTGGCCCCATTTGTTGAATATCTTTTCCACTATTATGTGATTGAGGGACCACTCATGAGACATAAGGATGCATCTACTCAATTTGTCTGCTATTACACTGGACTTCCCCAGAATGTGCATTGCAATGAGAAATGGTTGGATGAGATCACCCACTGCCATACCCTGAGTACTTCTTGACACAAGGGATAAGATTTAGTTCTTCCTTGTTTGTTGATATACCAGACTACAGACATGTTGTCTTTTTGAACTGCAGTTGTCCCCAAGGGGTCACCATCCTGGATGGCCTGCAATGCTAGTAGCACTGCTCTCCTCTCTTGGACACTGATATTCAAGTTAGCCTCTTTGGGTGACCAAGTGCCCTGGACTGTATTCCTCAGAAAATGCCCTTCCTGACCCTAGCAGGGAAGCATCTGTGTTCACTGTGGCCATTGGTTACAGTGGGGTAAATGGATGGCCTTGTTGAATCTGATCAGACTTAATCCACCATGATGGGTCTCATTTGCAAATGTTGGAGATTCTTGTCTGGGACGACATTGGTTGGTGGAGAATGGACCATTTTGCTGCAAGAAGCCACTGCAAAATTCTCATTTGAAACCTCGCCAGTGGAACAAGTGTTATTGCTACTGCTATAAACCCTAGAGCCTGAAGAACCAGAAATGCAGATACTTTTGTATTGCCAATAATTTTTCTGAATTGAGATCTGATAGTTTCTACTGTTATAGATGGAAGAGAAGCTATTGTTTTGCTTGTGTTTAGATTTGCCCCATGAATTCTAACCATTGAATGGGTTCTAGAAATGATTTATCATAATTTATAGTTTTTCCCAGATTAGAACATGTTTGAATAGCATAGTCTCTTGCTTTCAGTGGAGGGCAAAAGACCAGTAGATGTCTCATCTGCGTGAATCTGAGCCAGTCATCCAAATATGGAAACACCCAGAATCCTTGCAGTCTCAAGTGAGCTGCTACTGCTGTGGTGAATTTGGTAAATACTCAGGGACCTGTAGTGAGATCAAAGGGAAGAACCCTGAACTGATAATGACTGGCTTAGCCTGAAGTGTAGATATCTTCTGGATTGTCTGGCCATCTTTATGTGGTAGTATGCATCCTGAAGATCTATAGAGTACTCCTTTTCCAAGAACAGAAGAATTGACTGAACCATGACCATCCAGAACTTGGTGCATTGACATGATTTGTTTAATTTGCTAAGATCCAAAATTGGTCTCCAGTCCCCTGTCTTTTTTGGTACTAAATAGAACCTTGAGTAAGTTCTGGATTCTGTCTGGTCTGGGGGTACCTCTTGAATTACTTTTTTTTCTAGCAGTCTTTGAACTTGAATGGCTGCCTGATCCCTCTGACTGGGTGTAACTTTGGAATTTTTTTTGTTTTGGGGAGGAGGAAGGGAAAAGAGTATAAAGTATCCTCTGGAAGTGACCCTCTGCACCCAAGTATCAGATGCTATTTCTAGCCAGGCTCTCTGGTGCAGGGACAATCAACCCCTGATTTCCTCCAGAGTAGTGAAATCAGGCCTCCTTTCAGGAGCACTGGAAAGACCTACCAAAGAAAGTATCTCTAGACCCTTGATTTTGTGGGCCTCCTCTGCCATGAGGGCGTCATCTTCCATATTGTCCATGCTGTGGTGTGTGAGACCTGAGATGTCCCTCCTGGACTAAAAAAAGACATAGAGGAGGCTCTGATTTATTGTAGCCCAGGCAGTATGACCCCTGACCCTGAGCAGCATGTGTCACCCTGATCTTGATATCGGCCCAGGCTCACCCCTATAGTGCCTTTTTAGGCAAGGCTCCTACAAAAAACCAGATCTAAAGAAACAAAAAACTAGAAGAATCATGGCTATGCTGTCTCAATGCCAGTTCAAAATAAATGCACACACTTGACACTTCTCAGTATGGCAAACACCCCCCCCTCTCAGGAAGAGAGATAATTTCAGTGCAGGAGTGCAGCCTGCCAACATCTCTCAATGTGCAGGTAAAGCTGCTCTCTCTAAAAAAAAAACACAGCATCATTTGACCCCCTCTATTTCTAAGAGGACTACCTCAATTTGTGTTCTGAAAAGATCCCTGTAATTTTTAAAACCACATCTTTCCACTATTTCTCTGATTCCTGGAGTAAGGCCTTTGAGGAGTGGAAAAATGTATGCCCACTGCAGATAGGGTCTTTCTATCTTTCTAACACCTGGGCAAGGTATCATTTGCTTCTGGGCCAAACAAGGAAGTGCAGTCAAAGGGAGCATTGATGAATGAAGACTTGAAAGGCTCCACAAAGTTACATAAGCGCATGCAAGCATATCTCCTTATAGGTATGCTTGAACCCACTGCTCTACTCATTCCTTCTGCTACATGTGAAATGAGCCTCATGGAAGAGTTAGATATAGATTGTAGGGTGGCCAGCTGCGAAGTAACCAAGGCCTGAACTTCTTCAGGTGTGGCTCCTGAAAGGGTATTTGAAACCTCATTTATCAAATCCCTTTGTAATCTCATAAAATGTGAAAGATAATTCAGGGACCTTAGAGCAAAGGACGCTGAAGAATAAACACACCTCCCAAACCTAGCCATTGCCCTAGACTCCTTATTAGAAGGATGGATAGAAGAACATTCCTTGACTAGCTCTTTCTGGGTAGCTGTTGCCAGGACCATGGCATCTACTGATACAACCTTAGTCCAGAATTGTTTGTACTCTGAGGGTGTAATAATTTTATCCAATCTCCAGGTAACAGTTTCAGTGGTGTATGCGGCATTCCATACCCACTGTGAGATCAACTCAATGCGCTCATCTGTGGGTGGAGTCACCCAGGAGGATGTTGGATGGGCACCAAACACTACCAGGTACACAGGCTCCTCAGACAAAGGATTGTTGGACTTCCAGACACCTCTCTGTTTCAGGATCTCTATGATGTCTCCAAAAAAAACATCATCAGGAGGTGACCTTGGGGATCCTTATCCTCATCAAAATCTGTGTCCTCGGTGATTGATTCTTCAGTGGAGTCAACGTGTTTCCTCTTATACATCATCTTCTTAGGGACCTCCTACATGGGGTGTTCTGGGGAGGTATCAGAAGAGGTGGGTGAATCCTGTTGGGAAGCCTGGGGTTTAGTGCCCAGTGTCCCATTGGAAGATTCCAGTAAAAAGCTGTGCACAGAGTTGTCAAAGGTAAGCATTGCAGATCTGTGAGTAAGCACTGTCTGAGCTGCTGAGGCAGACATGGCTCTTTTCAGAGCTTCAAAGGCTGACTGCCCCTGAGAAAGAAAAGACCCCGGATCCAAGACGGCATGCCTCTAGGTGGAAGTTCCCACCCACTCAGAAGACAGTCTTCTCAAGGTCAAAGCCAGAGGTGAGCTGGTCCAAGCCGAGACTCTGAGGCATAGAGATGGCTCCAAAAACCTCATGGCAAAATCCATCACCTTGGAGCTGACAAGTCCGCTATGGCTCTGTGAGGTCCTCGGCTCCAACTGGGCCAAAGAAATCAGAGCAACATCAGCTCTGAGGAAAGGGAGATTCTTGGATCTGACACCAGGCAGTTCAGGTCCAATGATTCCCATACTTCAAAATTGTCAGTGGAGGAAGAAGTTGAGGGGTAGCTGATGCACGGAACTCCTGACCTGAAGGGGTACAAGTAGAAGGAGCCCCTGACGAACTTTGTGCCCAGAAAATCTTCTTCACCAATCTCTACATGTATTCATTTCCTGGAAGAGCAAGTTGACATGGCTGATGGAGATTTGGGTCTCACCAGAAAAAGAGACAGAACCCTGGAAATGACTGTGTCAAAAGATGGTAAATATTGAGTTCTAGGGAGGTATTGATATTAGCAGTACTTGCAACGGGATCCAATAGAATCGGATCTGAAGAGTCCATCTTCTTGGGTTCAGAGGGATTTAAAGTAGTTGGATCCAAAGGTCTAAAGTTTCTTACTTTTGGATCCAATGAAGTTGTTGGATCCAATGTCTTGGCCTTTTTTATAGTTGGATCCGATGGAGAAGTCAGCACTGAGACAGGTCTTATTCTTCCTTTGCTGAAAATTTTGAAGATGAGGAAGAAGCGGGCTAGATTACCCAGATTTGTCTTTAGATTTTTGTTTAGTTGAAGTTCCAGAAATTGCCTTACCAAAGGTGGAGGGCAAAAGACCTTTCAAAACAAGTTTATTCTTGCCTTCAACCAATGCTCTGTGACAAAAAGCACAGTCCTCCTCTAGGTGAAGGGGCCAGAGGCAATAAACACAAAGGGTATATGAGTCCCTAAATGAAATTTTGTGATTGCATTTCTTACATTTCTTAAAGCCAGCCTGTTTATCTTTGTTGGCCATTATACACAAGAAAAAGCAGTTTAGACAAAAGACAAAAAAAATGTATTTATTTTTTTTTTAAACAATAACATAAAAACAGAAACTAGAGAAGAATACCAACAATAGTAAATAAAGATTTACACTGAAACATATAGGAAAGAAAATACTAGCAAGGTACTTTTGTACAGAGAAGAAAATGAAAATTGAGGGAAAAAAAAGGTAAACTGTACTGTTAACGTAAACTATTTGTAAGGTAAGGGAAGGAGAATGAGTTAAGGTAAATTATTTGAAGAAAGTTAGAAAAGGACAATAAAATATTGAAAATACACTTTTTTGCCTGAGATCTATTGGATCACTACCTCTTTTACAAAGCAGCAAATGAGATCTGGGGTAACTTCGAAGGGTGCATTATGGGTAAGGGAAGAGCTTAAGCGCATTTTGGCTGCCACAAGTTATTGCAACAGTTGAGGCAGATCTGAGAATCAGATCTGAGCTCGTAGGTTTGAGAACAGAATGAAAATTGACAACATCAGATTAGATATTACATTTCTTACTGTAAGAAAGAAATTGCTTCTTGCTGGTGATTGACAATTCTAAAGCCCCATGTCTCCCCCATCATTGTTCACAATGTTTAGAACATTTTTCAGTAAGTTCTTTGCTGGAAAAGTGTTCCAGGCCATTGTCATTAGGGTGTTTTCCTTCCTGGAATAAACTTTAGGAATAAAGTAAACAATTTTTCTCACATGTTGTCATCTTCATTTATGACATTTGAACTTTACCATTGTGTCTCACTTCTCAGGAGACCTATACTATTATCCAGTGCTCCAACTCTGCCTCTCAAGACAATCATTCCCTATAAAATGACAGTGTCCTGATAGTCAAAAAGTGCTTGCTCAATGTTCATCTGTTGAACTTAAAACTCCATCTCTGTAAATATTAATGATACTCTGAACCTGGAGCCATCTGTCATGACTTGATTCACAGAGACATGCTCTTAATGAATTTTATGTGGAGTTTCAACAATCATAGTTTTTGTCTTGGTGAGTTTGTTTATAAACTGTACAATATACAAGGGTTTTCTTACAACAATGGACACATGTTGGTCAAAGTTAGGTCACTGTCCATATAAGTTCCAAATACTGAACAACTGGGTCAAGTCTTATGTGTGTTTTCTCAATGTGGTAGTTTCCTGAGATAAATTATGTCACAATGGATACTATAATGAATTTTTGGCATTTAGTTTCAGTCCATGAACCATGAGTCCATTTTACCTATACTGATCTCCATCAGGACCTCAACCTGAGTCTCTTTAATGGTTTTTCCCAATCTGTGCAAAACAGCAGTTGTGATGTCCTTGCATGAAAGTGGTCCCTCTACTGACAATTGGAATTGCAAGCCTTCTAGTTTCATTAGCATTATTTACAAGGTTATGGAACATGTCATTACTGAAATAATCAACAATGACATAGCTGATCGTATATCCCTGGACATACACCAGTCTGGCTTTGTAAAAGGCAGTTAATTCCTGCTCTACCTGGGTGAATTCTTTGAAAGATTTACTAAGGCCTTGAATAAGAGCCATACAGTCCACATTCCTTGGCAAGGCCTTTGAGAGAATCCTCCATGTTTTAGTTATTCACAAACTTTTCCAACCCAACATTAAGCTATACATAGTTCACTGGAGTGGCACTTGGCTGATCATTAAAGGTGGGGGTATTTGCTTTAGACAGAAAATTCTCACCAGTGGTGTTCCACATGGCTGTGCCCTGGGTACTCTCCTCTTTAACATATATTTCAGAGGGGCTATAGTTATCCAGATTGGCTGAAGAATGCAAATGTAGTCAGTTTTTGGATACTCAAATTCTCTAGCAAAGGGCTAAACAAAACAAACACTTAGTGAAATAATCACAGACTTATCTTTGTCACCAAGAAATGTAGCATGTTCTCAAAGTCTTGTTCTAGAACCAATTGTCACACAGTCTTCTGAAAGGTGATCCCTGCTTAGCATTCCATGTGAAAACTACCTTCACCTAAATAGAACTGATAGTAAAGCAAATACCTGTTCTAGAGACCTACACCTGTACTAGCAAATCAACATCAGCAGATAGCATGACAGAAACATAACCCAATGTACTCCTCTCATTTGCAATAGGTTACTCATAAATATCAAGCATAATACTTCCCTACCGACCTCTAAAAACCTCATAAAAATATATATGTTTACAGATTTTTACCAAGGATATGGGTGTGACGTCTGCTTAATGGGGCACATTATTAACCTTCCATCAGTATTGGGTGATGTGGGTGAGCTTCTCAATGATATCATTTGGCTGTAAGTACACGTAGAATCTGTGAACCTATGATTCTTACCTCTAACTTCTTTAATACCTATTGTGCCACTATCATGATCTGTTTTAACCTTTCTGCATAATCCACATGCAAAACCATATCATTCAGTACCTTTTCCAGTCTCTGTTCTATATTATACACAACAACATGCATGCTCAGTCCAAATAAAAATGTACTTAGAGGACACCCCTGCCAAATTCTACATTTCGGTACAATGGGTGTTCCAGCATCACCACTTACTAGTGGTTGAACTCATGAGAAATTGTACATTTCTGTTATTCAGAATTCTATTCTTGATAAATCCTTACTCCTGTGGTGTCTGCAACAATGAACTATGAATTATGCCAAGGGATTCAGAAAGAACCCTACCTCTGACAGTAAGAGCTGCAGCAAAAAAGAGCTGTTTACCCAATGTGAGAGTTTGCAGTTCAAGGTAATTCTCTGTGCAATGAGGAAATACTTTATTTTGACTAATTTGCATGTCTCTGAATCACCCTTTACTACTGCAAGTAAAAATAAGCATTTTTCTGAAGTAGTTGACTCAACACTGGAAGCTGAGGCATTGCATTGGCAGAGACAACCCCTTATTAAATCTTTGACAGACATACAGGCACACACAGACACATTCAAATACACACACATATACACACATACACACACATGTAAACCACATAGGTCCTACCTAACCCCTACTGATACCTTCCAGGTAGACACACACACTCACACATACACTCACGCATGCATCCCATCATGTTCTCAAATGTACATGCCCCCCCAACACTTTCTGCCTGCTAAATTCCCTGGCAGTTACTTCTACAAACAATGGCTTTTGTCCATTTCATTAACATGCGTGACTATGTTACTATATACAGCCAAGCGATGGATAAGTGCCTTACTGCAGGCATTTCCAGGGGACAGCACATGGGTAATTGGTCGAGGCTGCTCCCTCTTAATATTTAGCACTGATACAGAATCAGCCCACCATGTTGTTACACATCTACATGCTAAAGCACCTTGGCAAAGCTGCCTCTGAATCAGAAATGGCTGCCATTTATACCTTGTGGTAACCTTTCTGAACAAGGCCCATGGATCCACATGCCTCTATAATATCCTGTTTGCGTAAAAGTCCTCCTTCACTTCTTAACAAACATTGGCTCATATATTATTTATTTATTTATCTATTCATTCATTCATTCATTCATTCATTTATTTATTTATTTATTCATTCATTTATTTATGTGACATTTGTTGACCAGGTTAGTCCAGCTGGGCAGGTGACCTTTTTTGTTGGAGATCTGAGCAGAAAAGCTCCAAAAAATTACAAAGTATATAAGTATAAAAATATAGTAACATAGATATGTACAAGACAATAATAGTCAAAATACAAGTATACATATATAGTATTCTGAATTAACAAAATATAAACATGAATAACACATTAAGTACAAGATTTGTTTTTACAATCAGGATAGCAGTGTATATATAGAGAGTTTTCTGTTTTAGAAGATAACTGATGGATAAAAATATAGTACAAATAAAACAGTGATGACAATACAGTTTCTCCATTTTACTAACCAAAATTCTCCAGTTGCTCACAAGCTATTAAAATTGCCTTGTACTTCACAAAGTCAAAAATTACACATTTCAGCCTGCATTCTGTTTTGTGTCATATATATGCCTAAATTGCATAATATCAGTTTGTAATTTTTCAAGCATGATTTTCCTGACCATTCAATTTCAGCTTTAGCTTAACGTTTTACTAGTGACCATTGAGAAAAGTCAGTACACCAGAAAAGACTCATTCATGAAACATCATTACCAATTTCTAATACTTTCATTCTTCTATCTTTTTATAATAAAAATAAAGAATACCGTATTTTTCTGTTAACTAAAACAATGAGTGAGAAGGTCACTGAAAAATCAATCAGTAAAAACAAAATGAAAACTCCAGCAAAGCTAGAACTTCCACTGAGTGACCTCCTAAACCTCTTGTATCAGAGGCATATGGGATATATGCACATGGATGCATATTTTTCTGTTAAAGAATTAACCTTGACACTTCAAGGATAATTTTAATTTTTAATAAACTAAAAGATGTATTCATTTCTTGTAACTTTATGTCCCACTTATCAAATATCTTTCCATATTCTTATAATTTCTAATATTTATTTTTGAATCAAAAATGCACTTGGGGATGTGGCCAAGATGCCAGTCTGATAGCAGCAGAATTCCATAGCTCTGCTTAGATTTTAATATCCTGACAGGAAACATGCTTTAATTGTTAGAAAAATCTAACTAGATCTATACCAAAAGATAGATTAACATAGACTCTTTATTATTTTCTAAAAATGTATACATAGTCAAGAGAATGTTTTAATTATTCCTGTCAAGAAGTTTTCTACTGGAGATCTCAACATGACCAACTCGAAGAACCCACACCAGGTGAGTGCAGTGAAGAAAGAATTACATCATATAATAACAAACATCCAAGAATTGTCAGCAAAAACAGACAAATTTTAAAACAAAATGGATATTATCAAACAAGAAAGCAGTAAACAACTGGAACTTCTAAATGAAATAGTAAAAAAAATCTGAACAGATTCTTGCCTTAGAGGAAACAGTAACTGACCTGGATACTAGAGTGACAGAAAATGAACATCACAATGAATTTCTTCTGAAACAAAACACCAGGCTGATTGAGAAACTGGAAGACCTTGAAGGTAGATCAAGGAGGAATAACATAAGAATAAATGGAATTCCTAGGAAAGAAGAGGGTGCTAACATGATTCAATTCCTCAATAAGTGGTTTTCATCAGAACTAAACATGCCTGAATCCCTCTCTTTTGGAATTGAGAGGGATCACTGGTCCCTGGGAAATCCAGCTTTGTCTCTGAGTTCATCTAACCCCAGGTCTATAATAGATAGATTTCTATTCTCACAAGACAAGGACTGAGTGCTGAAATCGGCTTGGACTAATTCCCCTATCAAGATGGGAGAAAAAGTTATTCATTTTGACAATGACTGCACCTTCAATGACATATGTTTAAGACTCTTTATCCTCTTGGTGAGGAACTTTAGGTGTCAGGTAAGATACATCCCAAATGGGTGTTCAGCTTAAGGCCATGGCAGGATGTGCTGGAGTATCAATTATGATAGTTATTTCTCCTTTTATTTTGGACTAACTCTGAGCACACCCAGGTTTCTAACATAGCTAAAGAAGGCCTTGTTAGTTTTTTGCTAGTACTGATCAGAGATGCCTTCCGTTTGTTTAAATGGGTCTTGGTTTTATCCATGCATTCTTGAGCATTTGCAAAGGATTCAGCAGTGTGGGTTGTGGTTTCCACTGGCCCAGGGTTAATTTATGGTCTGAGGAGCATTTTGTCCCCATGTTTGTGATGATCAGGTCTAGTATATTGTCTCATGGTGACTAGTTGTTCCATTGCATTTGAGTTTTTCTAGGAACCTTTGGGCTTGGGTGTTGGGGCTTGCCCAGTCTATGTTTGGGTAGTTGAAGTCTCCCAATATGATGGTATTAGACATTCATACTCTCCAGTGTCTTCAGGAAGGCTGTGGGTTCCTGAGTTTGACCTGGATGGTCTCTGTGGGTATCTTTGATGAATATGGATACTCCCCTCTACAGTCATATCCAGAAGAAATTAGTATGTTCCTCTAATTAAGTCCTTAAAAAAAGCCAATATTAAAGCTCAAATTCTTTTTCCTGCAAGAATAAAAATCACATTGCCAGAAGGATTGAAAATCTTTGATTTCCTGCAAGAAGCAGTAGAATTTATTCAAAAGAAGAAAATACTGTTAAACATAGAAGAAATGGAATGGTCATCCCAGAATTTGAAGAGACAGGCAACAAAAACTGGATGGTCTGTGAAGGAAGGAGCAAACAAAACTAAGAAACTAAAGAACAAATGAATACATTCCTTCTAATTTTAAAAGCTTTATTTTATGAATCATAATATATTTGATTCTGGAAAATCTCTATACTGTAAGGTAATGTGAATCATCTTTCTCTTTTCCTTTCTATATCTACTTGTTTTAATTACATATAGTACTAAGTAGTTAAATATTCTATCTCTTTCTCTGTCTCTCTTCTTTCTTCCTATTCCTTTTTGTTACTAATGTTCCTTTTTTCTCTCTTTTCCCCACTATACGTACTTTACATACTTTTCCCTTTTAAATAATTACAAATGATATATGTATTCTAATCGTTCAGCAATAGTATAATTTGACTTAATACCAAAGTGCATTTTTTTCTAGTGGGTCAGTGGTGTTGTAACAATATGTTTCTGATTAGAGTTTCTAACTAAATGTGTTAGTCTCTTTGTTTAGACACATATAAACATTAATACAGTACATTAATGATGTTTTATAGATGGCTAATATAAGTTATATATATTAGGTTCTTTTCCCCCCCTCTGGTCTGGTTAATTGGTGGGTAAATGATTGAAATGTTATAAAATGATTTCTGATTTGAGGCAGCTGTTGTTACTTCTAAAGAGCTGTTTTTATATGAAAGGGTTAATTTTTTCATGATGTTGATGTTTTATGAGTAAACTGGTAGTCTGTGTGACTGTTCTCATTGTGGAGATTCATGACATGCACTGACAAGGCAGCTTGAGTGTTTTTTTTTCTTTCTGTAAACTCTAAAAGCTTCAAGATTTGATTTCCCACCGAAAATGCTTTTTTCCTCACTAGAGACAACCTCTGCTGTGCATGAGCCTATTTAGATACTTTTAACAAGTTTATGAAGCTGCAGATTGAGGAAACAACAGTGATGACATCACTTGACCTTTTGAACTTGTTAAATGGCTCTATTTAAAATTTGTTTCTCTTGAAATTCTGTTATGCTTCACTTAGATTCTTTAAATGGTAAATAATTAGTTCTGATAAGTGTTTAACTGTTTTGAAAATACCTATGTTCTTTTATAGATGCATACATTCTGCAGATTCAGTAACACTTTTAGTAACTAAATGACATCAAATGAACTAGGAGCTGCATTAGAAAACTCATTATGCATATTAACATCGGACTTACGTTACATAATTAAACCTTTAGTAACAAAACAGAAGGTTGTGAGGCTTTTTTGTAGTAAGTGTCATACATATATACATATATATATATATATATATATATATATATATATATATATATATATATATATATATATATATATATATATTCAACAGATTCTTACATGAAAAATGTGAGCTAGATGACTGACAAAATGGTTAAAACATCTGATGTTTCTTGAAAAGTCTTGGAAATATTGACAATCTTCTTAACCTTCAGCTTCTAATGTTTATACATACTTTGATCTGATGTGTATTTCAGACATATCTACTTATCAGAGGTGCTATTATTATATGTGACATATTCATATAACTTCAGTCATATTGGACACTCTCATTTTAATGTATATTTCATCGACTCAGATTTCTTTAGTTGCTTTCATAATGCTCTTATTTTTAAATTTTAAATTTTCTTTTTTGTTTTTATACTATATTCCAAGCAGAGATGGATAATTTGTGTCTTTTGATGTTGGAGAGATGGTGGATGGATGGTTTAGTTAAGTTTGTAATTAAACCAGAAACTTTATGCTTCATGTATGTGTTTGTAAATAGTTTGGGGTTTTTGAAAGTAGTGCTTAATACATGTTATATATCCATAATAAGTAAGTTTTCAGTAGATTTCAAGTCAACACAGAAGAAAGGTCTTTCAGTAACTAACAACATAAACATTATAGTCAATGGCTTATACATGTTTTTCATTAAATATTAATGGTTTGAACAATAATGTCAAAAGAGCTGGTTTGCTTAAATATATCAAAATGTATAAAGCCCAGATTATCTTTTCACAGGAAACCCATCTATTAAAAAAAGACCTGCAAAAGTACTCAATTCCATGACTATACCATTATGGCTGATTTGTGTTTAAGACTAAGAGAAGGGGCACCCTTATTCTATGGAAAAATACTTATACTATGCCAAGAATTATAGATACAATTTCAGATAAAGATGGGATGCTAAGCATGGTTATTTTGGAAAACAATAGGAAGTAATATACTTTGATTAATACATAGTGGATACCAGGACTAAGTACTAAATATGCTGGCAAATATCTGGACCTGATTACTTTAAATGAAATAGGGGAAATTATAGCAACAGATGATTTTAACTGCCTATTATCAGGCAATGATACTTCTAAAAATGATAAAATAAAACTAACATCTCAAGCCAAGAAGTTAAATGACTTTACAAACTAGATGAACCTTAAAGATATACATGGTCTAAGAGAACATTATTCCTTATTCTGTACTCACTATTCATATCTATTTGGTACAGAAGCAAACATTGATAAGGTCTTTGTATCAAATAATATATACTCAAAAATAAGTAACGTAGCTATAATGACTTGTCCACTTTCAGACCATAATGCTATAAACTTTACATTAATTACGCATACAGATTATTTAAGATTACTACAGAGAATTCCTGCTCAAATAACTAAGTTAAAAGACTTTAGGGAATGGATAATGAAAGAAATAGACATGTTTATGGAAACAGATGATAATGGTGAGGTGACTGATACTATACTATGAGACACCTTTAAAGTTTATATATATATGGTAGAATAAAATCTTGGTACCTTAAAAAATGGAGAGAGTGGGACAAAGAACCTCTATACTTACAAAAAATAATAGACAAGATAAAAATGGACACAAAACCAAATAACAAAGTAGCACATAATGAAATTACTAAGTTAAATCAAAAATACTTAAATGTTCTGAATCATAAGGTAGCCATAAACCTGGAAAAATTGAAATTACAATCTTATGTTGTAAATCCTAAATATCTACATAAAATAGTGGTAAGATTCAAAAAAATAAACAATCAAAATCTTATTAATGAGATTAAACATAAAAGTGATGGTTCAGTTAAGAATACATCTAACTTAATGAGCATATTAGAGGTATTCAAAACTACTATAAAGATATAAATAATAACACACCACTTTTGGAGACAGATAATATAATAAATACTTTTATTCAAGAAAATATCGCTACTACAGTGTCAATGCAGCAAAATAACATATTAAATAAACAAATAACACTAAAAGAACTGAAAGAGCAAATACAAAATTAAAACGATAATAAAGCTCCAGGTCTGGATGGAATAATTCCTGAACTATGTAAGATTTTTCCTGAATATATAATAAAGAAAATAATGAGTGCCTTTACTATGGTTAAGCAAAAATATATAACACCCTCATCGTGGAAACATTCAATTATCTCCCCCCATTTAAAACAAGGTAAGGACCCCAAATCTTGTGGCTCATATAGGCCAATTTCATTACTAAAAACTGATTATAAATTTTTTATGAGAATATTAGCTAATAGGATAAAAAATATTACCTAATCTAATACATAATGATCACACAGGGTTCATTCTTCATAGAAAAGTGCAAGATAACATTATTAAATTACTATCACTAATAGACTAACTAACTAACTAACTAGTCAAAAGATGGAATAAAATGTTCTTCACAATGGAGGATCGGCTCTCTTTAATTAAAATGATAATTTTACCTAAACTTTTGTTTCATATACAGTCATTGATGCTACCCCCTACCAAAACCTTATTTAAAAAAATGGATTCCATGCTACTTAAATTTTTATGCTTCCCCTTAAAATGTAGGATTGCATATAAATGTCACATTAGAGCTTGGAACAGTAATGGGATAGAATTCCCTAGCTTAGATCTTTATTCCAAATCAGTTATAATTAATGTAATATTACATTGTATCTTACCTACCTATATATCTGGCTAGAAAATAATATATGAGCTTCATATCTGATGTCAGAACTATAAAAAATCAATGTAAGGAACAATATGGAATAACTACAGTTCATTGGCTTTTATGTGAATTTTGTTTATTTAATAAGAAGTTTGATCATTTTTCTTATGGCATTAATCAAATATTTAATAACTTTAAAAATATAATTGACTGTAATTGCAACATTAAACAATTCATATTTCTTATATTCCCTATAGCATACTCCCCTGATTGCCTAGATTCTTTCAACATCAATGTGATGCAAAAATTAAAGGAAAATAACTTGATATTCTGGCATCAGTTTATTCAAAATAAGAGTATTAAACCACTAAAGACTCTTCTATGTAGTTTTGATAATAGTCAAGACAGTTGGTTGTTTGTATAACCAATAATGAAAACACAGCCAGCAGCCAGAATCCTTAAAATAATGTTCTTTTTATTAAAACAGAAAACTACTACACAGATTTAGTGCTTTCATCCCCTAAAACTGGGGACTTCATCAGATTCGATCAGATTTTGATTTTGAACACAGTGTTTGCTCCTATTTTGTAGTTTTTGGTTGTTTATACACTCAGTATGGCAGTTTATAGAAAACAAAATGAGAGTATCAATCAACCTAGAGACTGAATCTATACCTAGTTTGATCCAACTTTTTATTAGGTGTCTTGAAAAGATAGATGATCAAAAATTAAGTATCTCACCTATCTATAAGATACTAAGAGAAGACACTAATGTTTGACTCAGATTTTTGGAATTACTATGTAAAGATTAATGGAGAACAAATATCTGATGAATCCAAAAAACTGTTATTGAAATCTACGTATGGTACCTCTACTTCATTATATTTGAGATTGTATACATGGAAATTTATGAATAGGAGTTTCTATACTCCACATAAAATAAATCTTATACTCAAAAACAGTGAAAGTATATGTTGGAAATGTGATGAATTACTAGAGGCCAACAGGGTTCACATGTTCATTGAATGTAGAAATGTTCAATACTGGAAAGCCTTCAGATACTTTGTAAAGGCTTTATGGTCTGATAACTGTCATATTTCTAACTCACTAATCCTATTCAATGTTCCTATACCTAATGTAATACCTAAATCTCAGATTATTTACTCTGGTCAATTCTTGCAATTGCCAGAAAAGTTATTACTTTGAACTGGAAAAGTAAACAAGAATTGGTGTTTAAAGAATTTATTAATTTAGCAAAAGTTGTTTGTAAAAAAGAACTGCAAACCATTTGTTATAGAACTCATAACATTACTAATAAAAAACAGCATGGCAAAAATTGGAAAACCTTTTGAACAAATACTGATAACGTCTCATAGATGAAATGATTGTTTATCATGAATGAATGCAAATATTGTAAATAGTTTTGTTATTGTTTTATTGTATTTATTTGTACATTTGCATATGTTTATAATGAAAACAAAATAAAAATGTTTTTGGAAAAAAAAATGCACTTGTTGCGTAGCATCACATACTGTCCAGTAACTCTTTCCAGGCTGTTTACGTGAAAGTATTTTCTACTTCCTTTAACTTCAACCAACACCATTTTATATGACTTCCCATACTTCAACTGATGGAAGCAATGACCTGTTATCTACTCCCAATACTCATTTAATTCCTGAATAATACACTTCTAAGATGGCTTGATTATATGTGTGCAATAAATTGCCATATTCATCTAATTTATTTCTTTTCCCTTTATTTATTTCTACTTGCATTTCGTAATCAACTTCCGTTTCACTATTTTATCAAGTTTTTATATGCAAACTGTAACTCTACCAAATGTGTATAAAATAAACTGATAGCTGATATTTCTCAGATAACTCTTCTCATGTAAGGATTTCCTGAGTTTAAATAATGCGGAACCATCTTGCTCACATATTTTGTTGCTCTTAAAGCTTACCGCTAAAGCTTTATCATCCTAACCACATCTCCGTTATGTTCCCCCTTGTTTTTTTCAAGTTGTTGTCTATCAGTAATGGTATAATATTGTCTAGTTGCTAAGTCCCTCTTGAAGTAAGTAGGCCTTTCAGGCTCCATGGAGCACAATTTATTTTTATTTATTAAGACCTTGCATACTGTAACATATGCAACTTGTTTCCTTTCCTTTTTCACACCAATATTGAATTCAAATTAAAATTTCCACTTATATATAACAGTGTATTCTGTGCATAAACACATTTCAACTATATGCCATAACAGTTTTCTTTTACCTAATGTTGTATAGGTAGACACATTAATTAAACTCTATTTGCTACCTCAGCTTTTTATATCAATTATCAAAATCCCTCCTAATTTAACTGCATTCACATGTAAAAGAATTTTGCAATAAAATAAAAATGACTACCGCAGAACACTGGTCTTGACCAAATGTTCAGGACCCCTTCCTTCCAAACAAATTCTCTGAACAGTATTTTTCATTATCAAAAATTAATATCCTGGAATATATAAACTTATCTCCCAAATTGCTTGGCCGACTATGCAATTCCCTTCACATTAGAAGAACATTAGAATTTCAACAGATAACATTATTTGAAAAATGTTTAATCACCTATGAACCTATGGTGTCTCTATTTTTCTTTAAATCTTTTTGTTCTTCTTGGCTCATTCATTTATTTATCTGTTTCATCTTCATCTTCCATTTCTTTTGCAGTATTTTTGTTAGTCAAACAATTCTCTCACAAAGACCCTCCTCGTTTGTTGGTTGAATACCGTCATTCTGGGAAAACTGTGCATGACGGATCCAAATCTGGGACATAATCACTTTTTTTTTACAATTTCATTATTATTATCCCATTGAATATATTTTAGGCAATCCACCCAAAAATGATCTTTCCCCCACAATTAGTACACATTTTATCAAAATATGTTTTATTTTGTCCAGCTTTACCATACTCTTCATGTACTAGATCAAGACAGTTTTGCCTAAACTGTCCAATTTTACAAAAATAAAAACAGTATTTTAGTTGTCCTGCATACATAAGGCCATATCTACCAGTCTGTTTAAAAACTTGATGACCCATGTGTTCAGATATCTGTTAACTACATACACCTTCACATTACTTTATTGGACCCCACTCCATTGTACCATTTTATCTTTTAGTTCCTGTTAACGATGTGCAATTTGACAACGTTTCAGTTGTTCTGTGCACACAAGTTCTTATGTTAAAGATTTATTTCTTTACCATATTTACACCTTATTCTATTTAGGTATAAATAATTTAACATAAAGTCTGACCATGGTGCATATCTGCTTTTGCTCATTTTTTGCTATAGTTTACAAACTAAACAAATATAAATTGTGTCCATATTAAAGTAACCTCTCATCTCTGGAACTGTCACTCCAAATGCAGCTATTAATTTATTCCAAAAGTTATAATGATGTACGGAGGCCTGGTCATAAAGATATCTAAATCTTAGATGTATTTTGATCCAAGCCTTGTACAGCAACATGCACCTCCTGTTTCAATTCCCTGTTTCTCACTACTTCAGCAAGTTACCTCTCATCTGAAGCACTACTTGCTATCACTTCCTGTGACTGTGAAATGCTGATTATAGTCAAAGTTGGTTGTTTTTCCTTTCCCGAACCTCCAATGCCATCCTGTATAGGGAAAGGAGCTCCCAACTAAAGAGTTAGATCAAGATCCATGGTATCATCCCAAGCCTCAGCCATATTGTCAGTAGCTGCAATTTTTTCTGCAGGTTTAGCTCACAAAATGTTTCTCAAGGAATCATCTGCACTCTGTACATCCACCTCTGGCAACTGCTGTATACTTCAGTCTCCAGGTTGAAATAAGCCAATCACCTCCTCTTTACCTGCTGTAGCCTCCTGGTCACCTACTGTACTAACAGCTATTGTGGCACCACCAATGCAAACTGCTGCTAGAGTAAGGGAAATTTCCCAAGGACGGTGTGAATACCACCTTGGGTCTCCCATGAAAAGAGGGTACCAACCTGAAGGGACTAACCTGGTCAACAAAGTGAAAATAAATAAATAATAAAGTATGAGGACATTAGAGTAGTAGTAGGCAGGGGAGAAATAATGCATAGAGGTTTGAGGTAAAGCAGTGACGGACCTCAGAAGCTGAAGATAGAAACATAATGTGATGAGTAAAGAGAGGGGCGTGAGGAAGAATGAAGAATGTATGAGTATATGGATGAGAATTAGGGAAAAGCAGTAATGGGTAATGTGAAGTAAGATGGATTAAAAGAGTTAATGCAGAAGTAGAGGGCAGGAAGACTATCATATGCTAGGTAAACATATACAACTGATGATAAAAATTGTTTGTTACCTAAGTTACAGAAGGAGAAGTACAAGGAGTAGTCATGATGAGATAACATTAGGTGATATCATTGACAAGTTTAAGGTAGTGAGAACAGCAGATGTAGCTCTGAAACTGTTTCTTAGCTATTGATTTAAATGTGAAAATGTGGTATGGGTCTTAGCTGACTTGATGGATTATTCTACTCTGCTAGACTGAACTTAAAGGAAGTCATGTTTCATATCTTTGACTTAGACATCTTTCTTTTATGTAATGTTAGCCTGTATATTTAAGTGGTCTGAAGTGGTATGTCTAAGGTTGTTTAAACTATGGCAGGGATGCTGTAGGATAGTTTATGGAAGCATGGTTAATGGCAGTTAGCTAATTTCCTGTTCACTTTCATTTAGTTAAGCTGCCTGAGTACTGTGCAATTATGGGTGTTAATTCCTTGGGGGTAGAGGAAATTATGTTCTTTTGATGTGTGTAGGCAACATTTTGGAAGTTACTACTTTTTTATGATTCTTGATTGCTGTTTATATGTCTAGGAGATTGGGCAGCAGTAGTGCCTCGGCACTTCTTTTCCTGGAGTCACGGAGCTTATTTTAGTATAATTATATTTTTATACATGTCTTTAGCAGAGATATAAAAGTGTCTCCAGAAGCTTAGTCAGTTGAAGTTTCTAGATATTTCCACTGTATTACTCACTGTATAGAACCAGATGAGCCATGGCTTGTTAGAGCTGCTTTCTCTGCTGCATGTTTCTTCAGTATTGTGGCAGCTGTTGTTTAGTCTTTTTTCATATTGCAAAAATCTTTTCTAAGGCAGGATGCTCAAAATTTGCAGATGACCACAAAGTATAGCTCCTAGCAGAACTAGTGATCTATTTTATTTACTTAACCGCTTGCACAAATGTACAGAATGGACCTCCTTTAATGACATTTAGTTACCTTAGTAAATGTCTCAGATTTTGTTTTTCTGTAAATAAATAAGAGAAATTTCACATGCATATTTAATTACACTGTTTTAAAAGAAAAAAGAGTACTATACCACTTAGAGGACATAGGGGATTACATTTAATTTCATCCAAAATGAAGCCTTTGTAAGGTGTGGGTGTTTCTATATCAGTAGCAAAGTCTATGATACATAATATGTAGGCAAGTTAATGTTTTCATTCCTCCTGCAAAGCCAGTTGTGATATCCCCCTGATAATAACTATATAAAAGTATATCTATACCTGTATGTATAAGATATGCTACAGATCATTGCAGTATTACTGGGTGAGGGGCTCTAGTCTGAGAACTTAATGTTAAGGGTCTTTCATCACAATGTGTTGTATGAGCGGAAAGAGCACTTTTGTGTTTTTTTCCCCTTTTCTCCATTTTGGTGTGACTATGAAGTTGGTATATATGATTTAGGGGAGTGTGTGGGGGGGGGTAAAGAACAGTAGCACAGTGGATAGTGCTGTCACCTTATAAAGTTGATATATCTGTATATGATTTAGGAGAGTGTGGGGGAGGTGAATAGTGCTGTCACCTCACAGCAAGAAATCTGCGGTTCATTTCTCGACTGGGGTGCATTCTGTAAGGTGGCTGCATGTCTTACCTGTATTCGCTTGGGTTTCTCTGGGTGCTCTGGTTTCCTCTCACATTCCAAAGACATTCAGTAGGTGTATTGGACTCTAAATTGGCCATAGGTGTGAGTGTGTGGTGTGGATGAACTACGGTGGCAAGGCTATCTACCTGATGGTGTAAACATTGGATCTTGATGACTATCTCTGTTGAACTGTCACCCAGACCCCCTGTGAAAAATGGTAAATGTGTGCATGTGTATCTTAATATCTTCAAGCTTACAGGCATTGAAAACAGTCCAACAGTATTTCAGTAAACATTCCTTAAATGTATAACAACTAAGTTATGCCTTCATAATGAAGTCAATCTTTTGTTTTCTCAGACTTACAGACTGTTGATGGGTGACCTTATAACTGCACATAACGTTGCCAAGAAAGAAGATGTTTTAGCATGGCATCCACCATATAAACCAAAAAGCAATGGCAGTTTCATATTAATACATTCAATTACTTGACCCCCCACCGAAAAAAAAACAAATCTGCAAGAACATTTTTTATTTCATTTTTTGATATTTTAAAGCACTGATGCACTTCTGAATCTCAAACAAGCTCATTCTGTGTAAAAAGCCAAGGCCACATTAGTCTATTTATGAATAGGCAAAAAAATTCAAAATTAAGGGTCTGGGCAATGATCTACTTAAACACTGTATTTTATAGTTTAGACCATGCTGAGCTACACTTTAAAACAGTGACGATCCTTAAAATGTTTTCATGCTTTGCTGTCATGAAAGTCACCATACTGTTCAAAAGCTGACATCCTTTTCAATAAACCTTAATGTGCTGGGTGGCCATGTTATTCACTCAAAATTCATACTTACTGTTATGTTCTATTACAGTTAAGATGGTGAACCATATGGCAAAAATGGAAAACAACATAAAACTAACCTGGCCATATCCTCCTTTCCACATTATTGAACTGTCGTTGATGATAATTCCTCTGCTGTCTGATGTACGGAAGTCAATAGTTCCTACAGAAACACATCGTATGGTACCATTGGGAAAAATCTGTTGGTTTATTACTTCAAAACGTAACTTAGGGTCACCATTGGCATCAAAATATAGTTCCTCTCCATCTACACTCTTGAAATGCACATTCTTGATGTAATATAAGAGCTACATTCAGAATTAGAAATACAATTACCATTTTAAATAAAAATACACATTAAACTTTGCACACAAAGTTAAATGCCATTTCATCAGTATAATGAATTCTAAATTAAATTCAGCAGTTAGTACAGATTATTAAGTAGATGAGATTTTTAACAAGGTGCCTTGTTTAGTCCAGGGTATGATTCACTCAGCCTCCATATAGCTACCATGTAACACAGAGTAATTCTCTTAACAAGGCAGTGCCTGTGAGCAATTCAGAAACTGGGTTAAACTCCACACTGCTCACTTGGACTGCATGGGTGACACAGTGCTGCAATGGTCAGCATTGTTGCCTCACAGAAAGAAGTTTAATGTTAGCGCTTTCGGTTAAGGATATTCCTCCACCTTCTTCAGACAAATACAATACAAAAAACCACAGCACCACTTTTTATACACAATGAGCAAACTAATTAAAAACGATTAGATAATTAATTGTTGTAAATACCTCATTACCTACAACACAATTATTTAAAGAGCTAATACCTTTAACCACACACTGAATATTTTAAAACTGTGTATATAGTGATATCATTGACTAAACAGTGTTCTCTTATGGTATTAACAAATATTAAAATTAATGAAATATAACAAACTAAAAAAAAGAAATAAAGAGAAATAAAATTAATTCAGTTCAAATTCTACTACTATCAACCCTCCATAATGCATATAAATATGTTGTTGTTATGTGACCATTCAATACAATTGATTAATCCTACATTTTATATTTTATATATAGGAAGCTCGATGACTTTATACGTTCATCCATAAATGTTAATTATAATAATGAAACCAACAATAACAATAAATATAATAATAAACATAAGAATGAAATTAAAGAAAAAATGCATCATAAAAATTCATAAAAATAGACCACAAATAGTGGCTGTTATTATTATTAATAGCATAGTTATAGTTAAGAGGAACAAAATGTTTGTTGAGTTAATCTGTCTAATACTCAATCAATTCAAAAATCATGAAAAAATTGTCACAATAAATGCATGATAAACATGATAACAACCTCATCTCTTCAATGCTTTTAATTTGAGGATGCATTTAATAGATGCATACTCATTCAACCCTGGGGGTAAACGGGCAAGTGTTCTAATTTGCCATAGAACTTCCTGTTCTTCAAGCCATAGTTGCCATGGACCTCCCCTAAGGCATATTTTTACCTGTTGTATGACAGAAAATTGAAAAGAGTGATCAGAATGTTCACAGATGTGCCTGGCAAGAGCATTGGTCATGTCCTTTCTCCCTATAGCATAAAGATGTTCATAAACTCTTTTCTTTAATGACCTCTCCGTTTTACCAATGTAAGCGAGGACATCTCCTGCACACATAACATGCTTACACTTTTACTTTCACAGTTATATTTGTCATTGATGGAATCATTTTTACCATTAATATTCACCTTGTTGCCTGGTAAGATGTATTTACACTGTGGGCACATCCCACATTTTGACATTCCCATACTAGACCTTGTGATTTTTACAACTGACTTTTCGACAAGGTTCTTTAAATTGACCCCTCTCCTATATGTGAATGTTGGATGAGGTCGTATCACTTTAACTAGAGACTGGTCCTCCAAAATAATGTTCCAATTTTTGGAGATAATGCCCCTAATTAAATTGAAATCAATGCAATACGTAAAAAGAAAATTGATGCTTCTTCTAAAATAATGAAAGCAAACATTTCCAAGCATGAGTTGGCTTTCATATCCCTCCTTAATGAATGCAACATAAGAGTTATGATGCCAGATAAAGAAGGGGGCCTTATTTTTATGGATGAATATCTATATGATAGAAAGATGCTTGAACATTTACAATCTGACACATATTTGAAGTCTAGCCTTAATGAGGTACATTTGGCTTACAAGAAGATCAGGGGAGTATTGGAAGACCTGTTTCTTGAAGGTAGCATAGATTGTGATACTTTACATTATCTAACCATGCCAGCCCCTAGAATTCCTACCTTGTTTGGCACACCCAAAATCCACAAAGACTTGGTTAACCCCCCTTTAGACCAATTGTAGATGGAAGGGGTTCTATCACGTATGCCTGTGCCAAACTAGTTGATGGCATTCTTAAACCCTTATTAAGAAATGAGCCACAAATTTGTAAAGATTCTTGGGGCTTCTTACAACATATAGATAAAATTGAATTTAATGAAGACCTTATTTTCCTTGTGGTAGATATTAAAGACTTGTATACGGTTATCCCTCACCAGTTGGGTATTGAGTGGACGAGAAACTTTATGCTGCGTAAAAAGGCTTCTAATGATCAAATGTACCTAGTGGAAACACTATTAGACCTAGTGTTGTTAAACAACTTTTTGGTGTTTAAAGATCAGTTCTTTCTCCAAAAGACGGGTATTGCCATGGGGTCTCCCTGTGGATGCAGTTTTGCAAACAGTGTACTCGCACATTGGGAACACCAGTTTCTATTTCAAAATGACATGTATCAACAAAATGTCACTTGGTACATTAGGTACCAAGACGATATGTGTTTCTTATGGAAAGGGTCATTAGATTTGATTCCTGATTTTATTAACAGCATTTCAAAGATGACCGACTTCCTACAATTCACCTATTCTATTGGGGTGGAGGAGATCTGTTTCTTTGACGTCAAACTGAGTAAGGACATCCCCAATAGTAAATTTAAATCAGTGATCCATAGAAAGCCAACTTATTCAAATTCCTACCTCCACTTCTCTAGTAGCCACCCCTTTCATCAAAAGAGAAGTGTGGTGAAAGGACAATTTGTGAGGGCGGCAAGAATGGTGTCTGATAAACAAGATTTTGTTTGCGAATGTGAAAATCTAAGCTTAAAGTTTGCCATGAGAGGCTATCCAAATTCTCTAATTAAAGAGGTGATGGATGAAGTTCAGATCAAAAGAGATGCAGGCCACTTCAGGCCTTTGCTGGGAGGGGGAACCATGCAGGTAGTACCAAAGATTAAAACAGGAGAACTACCATCTATCAATTTTCTTTTTACGTATTGCATTGATTTCAATTTAATTAGGGGCATTATCTCCAAAAATTGGAACATTATTTTGGAGGACCAGTCTCTAGTCAAAGTGATAGGACCTCATCCAACATTCACATATAGGAGAGGGGTCAATTTAAAGAACCTTGTCGAAAAGTCAGTTGTAAAAATCACAAGGTCTAGTATGGGAATGTCAAAATGTGGGATGTGCCCACAGTGTAAATACATCTTACCAGGCAACAAGGTGAATATTAATGGCAAAAATTATTCCATCAATGACAAATATAACTGTGAAAGTAAAAGTGTAGTGTACGTTGCGTTGTGCAGGAGATGTCCCTCGTTTTACATTGGTAAAACGGAGAGGTCATTAAAGAAAAGAGTTTATGAACATCTTTATGCTATAGGGAGAAAGGATATGACCAATGCTCTTGCCAGGCACATCTGTGAACATTCTGATCACTCTTTTCAATTTTCTGTCATACAACAGGTAAAAATATGCCTTAGGGGAGGTCCATGGCAACTATGGCTTGAAGAACAGGAAGTTCTATGGCAAATTAGAACACTTGCCCATTTACCCCCAGGGTTGAATGAGTATGCATCTATTAAATGCATCCTCAAATTAAAAGCATTGAAGAGATGAGGTTGTTATCATGTTTATCATGCATTTATTGTGACAATTTTTTTCATGATTTTTGAATTGATTGAGTATTAGACAGATTAACTCAACAAACATTTTGTTCCTCTTAACTATAACTATGCTATTAATAATAATAACAGCCACTATTTGTGGTCTATTTTTATGAATTTTTATGATGCATTTTTTCTTTAATTTCATTCTTATGTTTATTATTATATTTATTGTTATTGTTGGTTTCATTATTATAATTAACATTTATGGATGAACGTATAAAGTCATCGAGCTTCCTATATATAAAATATAAAATGTAGGATTAATCAATTGTATTGAATGGTCACATAACAACAACATATTTATATGCATTATGGAGGGTTGATAGTAGTAGAATTTGAACTGAATTAATTTTATTTCTCTTTATTACTGTTTTTTAGTTTGTCATATTTCATTAATTTTAATATTTGTTAATACCATAAGAGAACACTGTTTAGTCAATGATATCACTATATACACAGTTTTAAAATATTCAGTGTGTGCTTAAAGGTATTAGCTCTTTAAATAATTGTGTTGTAGGTAATGAGGTATTTACAACAATTAATTATCTAATTGCTTTTAATTAGTTTGCTCATTGTGTATAAAAAGTGGTGCTGTGGTTTTTTGTATTGTATTTGTCTGAAGAAGGTGGAGGAATATCCTTAACCGAAAGCGCTAACATTAAACAGTCCGTGCTGTAGCTGCTTGGTTCGTTTTTACACTTTTTTGGTCATTTTGTTCTTATTTCGTGTGGTTCATCACAGAAAGAAGTTCACTGTTTCGATTCTTGGCTGGAGTGCCTTTTGTGCAGAATCTGCATGTCCTTCCTCTGTTTGTTTGGCTTTCCTCCTGGTACTCCAGTTTTCTCACACATTCAAAAGACGTGTCTGGAGTGTTTCTCCCCAAGCCTCTACTAAAAATGGGCTCTATCCCAGTTGGGCTTTCCTGGTAAACAAATGTTAAAATGTCCAGTAACTGCTAATGAACCTATGATACATGCAGTGTTCCTGTTTCTTTTTTTAATACTGTGCAGATGTAGCCATGCATGCTGAGTTTCATAGATGGCTAACCAGGAGTTATGAGCCAAAAAAAAAAAAAACAAGAGGAAACTATGCACAAACTCTAGATATCAGTGAACTGTTTACTTCAAAAATGTATTTGTTATACAATTTTATATCTTAAAGGAAGTCTCTGCCCCACCATTCTAAATACACAAGTGCGCACACGCACGAGCACATACACACACACACACACACACACACACACACACACACACACACAGATATGTGCATATATATATATATATATATATATATATATATATAAAGAATGGAAAGATATATATCATCTGTGTATACATACATACACTCACACACACACACACACACACACACACACACACACACACACACACACACACACACACACACAGATAGATAGATAGATAGATAGATAGATAGATAGATAGATAGATAGATAGATATTGATATACATATATATTTTGGATGGAAGTGGGATCGGACTATATCTAGCCACTTATTCACAAGCTGATAATGTATATGTGAAAATAATGTTGACATTTTTAGATAAGTACATGATAAATGATGTGTGAGAATAAGTAAACAACCATTGTGTGACCGATTTCACCAAATCAGATGTGTCATGCACACACATAGACAAAGAGGAAAGTTATGTATGTGGCTTTTTTTTTTTTTTTTGTGGGACAGGTACTCTTATTACTTTTTATGCGAGAATAGAAAGTTTGGGAATGCATTTAGGGATAAAGACCACAAGAGACCTCTAGGCATAGACACAGAATTATAAAACAACAAAACCACCACCAAGACTCACAGCTCAGGACTGCCATAGTAAGACATTTATTGATGATTTAGTGCTTTCATTCCAATAAAGGAACTTCTTCAGAATAGCATCCTAAACAATTAATCCAAGTTATGTACTTCAAGTGAGAGTCATGTGGTAAACAACCAATAATGAATCAAAAATATCCACAAATTCATTACTTTAAAAAGATATATACCATACAAAATTCCACTAATTAAAATTGGGCTTTATAAAATCATGTTAAACCCAATGATTTCATCCTAAGCAAACAATTAACAGAAACTGACTGAACGGTATGATTTCTTTTAATTGTTTCTAACGTGAAGTATATAACCTGGATTAAATGTTCAGAATGTTACTCTGAAGAGGTTTCTTTACTGGAATGAAAGCCCTAAATCATCTATAAATACATTATTATGGCAGTCCAGATCTGTGAGTCTCCTTAGTGGTGCTTTGTTGTTTTATGAATTAGGGATCAAGAACTTGCACAGCGCTTAACAGAAACACATGTTTGAGGGGATACCATTATCAATCTGTGTGAAGGACAGTGTCCTTCCTTAAAAGGGAGTAAAGGGCGTAAGGGATCAAAACACTCCAGTGTGGCAACCAAGTAGAAAGTGTGTCACTGTATTTATTCAGTAAGTCATTCCTGCATATTGTCACTTGATCTTTAAATACTAATACAACAGAGATCTCATGAAATGTGAAATGCTGTCTGCCATACTCTCAGTTTCTTCATGTATGCATTACAGAATGACACCATGAAAGACATATAGACCAGTTACCAGGTAATACCCACTTGTGTGAATATCATTACCACTGTGTGTGAATTATATGTGTCAGAATATTGCACAGTACACATTACTGGAAGGGAAATCATGATGGTGTTGAGTGATTGCTCTACAACAACAGTGCTGTGCCAGATGAAGACATAAAGGAATTTGTGCTGTCATGTGTCATGGATAAAGAAAGTCTATAAAAGAAATAGTACATAGCTGATGATATAGGGACCGAGAAGGGTGCTAGTGGGTGACATGGACGTGTGGGCATCAGTGACAAATAGCTGTTAGTTGTGTCACATCTGCACACTGATTTCAATGCATTCATGCAAATGATGTCAATATCACAGTCATTAATGTCAGTCTGAAAACATGGTATTTATTTTACATATTCAGTGACAATCAATTTTAGAATAAGAAGAAAAATGTGAGACAGTTTCACCCTGAGTGACATACAACACTGCACTGAGTGCAGTGTGATGAACTCCTCATATCAATGATTACTTTGAGTCATGAAATAATATAGAAAGTATGGTGGCAATGGACATTATTACGATTCTGACAGAATCATTTATGTAAATACAATATTTCCAAACTAAGTTGCATGACTGGTGGCAAAGTCTTAGTGCATGCATAGGAATTTCCTCAGTTTTGGCCGCAGGACAGAACTAGCAGTAGGCTTTGTTGCTTGATCCCATTCATCACACAAATGCTGAGCAAAGAAATAGAAAGTTCTGTTTATAAGCCATTTATGGCCATGTGTGTTGTGTGTTCATGTATTTTTTTACCATAGTACAGGGGGAAATGGGATGCCAGGACAGAGAACGAAATGGGTAGCATGCAAAGTGTAGGACACCAGGTGTGTAATTCAGGCACGATCAGAGTGGAGGAGGGATAGGACCATATCTGTTCACTTCTTCACCAGCTAATAATGTCTATGTGCAAATAGGCTAGACAGTTTTGGATAGTTACTTCATAAATGATGTGTGACAACAAATTAACAATGTTGTGTGACCAATCTGATCAAATTAGGTGTGTAATGCACACACACACACACACACACACACACACACACACACACACACACACACACACACACATGTGAAGTGGAAAGTTATGTGTGGGGTGCTATTTTTTGGGGGGGACTGTTGCCTTTTTTTGCTTTTCTGAGAGAGGAAAGTTGTGGATGGAAGTTAGGGACATCGGAGCTATGTAGGGTAGGTTAGGTCACAGGGGCAGGCATATAGGCAGACATGACAGACAGAACTGTTGATGAACACAAGACAGGGGAGCACCATGATGATGGAAAGGAAGGGGTATTCAGTGACACATCACCTTCCAGAATGAACAAAGAGGGAGTTAGACCTCACCCTCAGAAATGTCACCACTGTTTTCTGTCTTAGAAACTTCTGACAGTGCTGGATAGGACACCAATCTGACAATGTGCTATAAGACTTTCTCTGTGTGAGCTATCCTGACACTGAGGCTCTTGTCCATGAGCTCTTACACCAGTCCTGCCCACCTCCACTGACACCTCTTCCAATGGGTACCACAGCACCAGTCAGTGTGGCAGTGCTGCCTGATGCAGATGGGGAAATTATTGGAAGAGATGTGTAGGCAAACTTTGTAGGCTGTGAACCCAACGTTCTGGGTACCTCTGCTAATACTGATGGTTTAGCCACCGCCTCCTGTGGAGGGACAGCAGTCTAAGCCCCTGGAGTTGGTCTAGATCCCTGTACTGGTGGTCGTGATGGAGCAGTAATGGATCTTACAATCAAAAACTGAAGAAAAAAATAGATAGCAATGTGTATTGAGTAACAAGGTGGGGAGAGTCATAAAAAACCTATTCCTTTAATGTACAGATCACAGTCATGACACATTTGAGGTACATTTATATTATGATTTCTTATATCCAAATATGAATGTGTAGGACCATTATTTATTGTTATACTATTTGCTAAAATACATTTGGTTCTGAAATGTAAGAGCCATTGCACAGGGACTATACATGTTAGAAAATAATCATAGAGACATAGTTGCTTTAGCACGGTAATTAGCCTGATGGCATGATATTGCCAGTTTTGATTTCAGCTGTTTACTATAAACGCTGTAAAAAAATATTATAACATTTGCTGTATGAGGAAATAGAACCTGAGATATCAGGCCTTACCTGACCTTGTCTAGTTCATAGCTTCATAAGTGGATCTTTCATCTACATGGGGTTTACACACTCATATTATGCATAATAAATTATATGTCTGACAGACACTTGTAGCCTGATTTCTACAAACTGTATCACCTATTGCTACAACTACTTTTATGTTAACAATGCACCCAGCAATACCTAAATCTGTATCTACCCTGTGCCTCTCTGAGGCATTGTAATTTCTCCTTATGTACCACAGTATTCCCTCCAATCTCTGCAGATGCTACATACAAGTAAAGAGACAAATGAAGAATTGATTTGTACCATATGCCATAGTATTGCTTTGCATAGGTATAGGATGATGTGTTTACCTTATAATCTTCCATCCATGAGTGAAGGAGGTCAACGTTTTGCTATTTCCAGTCAGTACAGTGGTAGTGACACTGCTCTCTGCATGCATGGGATGCCAGTGACATGAGTGACAGCCTTGGCTAAGATATCCCATGCCTCAGCCTTGTACTGAGACCTGTTGTAGCACTGGTGCAGTAGGCTTTAGCTGTAGTCATCACAAGGCAGTGCATCAAAACTATGGACTCTTTCTCACACTGCCTCTGTACTCTAAATGAAGCAATGCCTTCACCCTTATCAGACATGCCTCTCTGCCAGAGATCTCAGGAAAAATGGCAAGGAATTGGCATGCAAACCAGAACTTGCATGTTCCAATCAGTGAACAATGCTGATGACAGAGGAGAAACGATGTGTGAAGGATTGCAGAAAAAGAGGGTAAAGGTAGCGTGTTTGTTAATGCTCCACTGTCAGCTGTAGGTGTGAAAAATGGCAGTGCTACTTCCCCCCCACATGTGCTGATGTGTATATGTCCGCCACAGTGACCACACCTCCTCCTGGTCAATACTGATATTACACTTCTATTTCAATGGTCATGTCTCCAGTCCTTGGCATGTGAACAGAAATGCATTATAAAAATATGCATGTTACCATTCTTACAAACAAATATGTGTTCCCCTAAATCCTATTACTGTTTCTATGCATTGTCCCAAAGTTATTCTTTAGCAGGATTGCAGGTTGCATTTCTGACAGAGAAAGACATACATTTTTTTTTTTATAATGGATGACATAGAGCACATTGAAATCAAACCCATACAAGCAAAAGAGAAATATCTCTTGAACAAGGTGAGGAATAATACACAATGAATGACTGGGAATGAATATATGCATGCTGTACATATGGCAGCATGTATATGATGTATTCATAATTTACAATGCATGTCTATGATGTGGCTGTGATTTAACTAAAAGCAGTACCCATTTCACAGTTGAACATACTTCGACAATTCTACAAGACTTGCTGCACATGGTAGGATTTGAAACCATGCATATGCCAGTCTTATGAAAAGAAAAATAATGTTAGTCAAGTATGGCCCACCAGCTGTGAGAGGAGACATGTACCAATATGCATACTACCTATGTACTACAGCTGCAGAAAGATATCACATATGTGACATACAGTGACCTTCATTTAAATACCTCCTTGTGCATATTGTAATTTAAGGGGAGTCCTCCATTTCATTACTGCTGACAGCCACATAGACATTTATAGAGTATGTATTTTCTACGCATCAAATAATTTTTAGTATTTGAAGTTTTAAAAATGACAAATGTAGATGCCATCCTTATTTGTGTGAACAATGATAAACCCTTAGAACAGCTATGGACAATGAATGTCTCACAGGTCATGTTAAAATCAGGGGTAAAACAATGTAATCTGCTGGCTTTGCCTGGGTGTCTAGCATTGTCCACTTAGCCTGTTTAGATATTTGAGCAAGCTAGGAGATCAAAGAAAATAGGCTTTGTCCTCATACATCGACAACTGGATCTAATAAAGGTTATTGTGGCATTTTTTTTTCATTATCTGGGTGATTTAACAAACCAGTTTTTTGAAAATGTTTTCTTGTGTTTTTTTTTTTTTTTCCATTCTTTAGAATTTGTATTGGCTATAAAGTGAATAAATCTGTTTCATTAATCATCTTTGCTTGTTTCCTGCAACTGCTGAGTTTATAAGCTGTGAGAATGGACAATTGTTGCATGTAGACTGCCAGTTCCAGATGAGTTTTGTTAAAGGGGCTGCATATGTACATTAACCTGTAATCTCAACACCCATGGCCCATTGTTTGGTGTTTTTTTTTCAGTCCAGTTTATTCAGGTGTGATTGGCCATTTGCAGTTTTTTATCATCTCTGATTTACTCCAGGGGGTCAGTCCTATATCATATTGTAAAATGATTAAACCTGCCTGAAAGACCCTATTGTAGGGTATCACAGGGACTGGTGTTGTTTGGCATTTGTTTTACAGACATCCAAATCAATATCCTCAAAGTGTGTTTGCCAAGTTTGCTGATGAGAGCAAGTGTGCACTGTTATCTGCTCATCCAGTGATAATACTAAATAACTCCAACCATTCTCTGATAACCCTAAATGGCTCCAGCAAGGAATGGAATATGTAAATAAGTGATGTACCAAAACTGGTCTCAAGCTAAGTTAAAAAGTGCAGTGCAACTGTGTTTGAAAATAAAAAAGCCCTACTCATATGACATGCCATTAATGGTACTCCTTTTCAGGCAGATACTGTCATAAGAGGTGTGGGTACTTATTTGGGCAACTCAATCTCATTTCATCATCATCTTTCCTCCATGTCAGAAAATCCTTCTCTCTGTCTCAATTAATTTCCAAAGGAATATATTCAAGGTCCATGGAAGTCACCCTATTAGTGTACTTTGCCCTTATCAGACCCATCATCAAGTACAATGCCCTGTTTGTTGTGTATAAAGTCAAAAAATATCATTCGACTGGAAGAGCTCAAACTCAGCTACAGAGGACCCAAATATTACAAGCAAAAAATAAAGGTTTTATACCCTTCAGATATCCTGATATATTGGTATGACACCCCTTATATTCAGTACCTACAAACTGCGCTGATCTGATTGGTATCTCACTTTTCAAGCCATAAAGCACCCAATTGTATTTAGCCTTATATTTCTTTGCAAAAAAAAAAACAGTTGCTCTACAAACTCCCAAACTAGGTGCATAAATCAGTAAATACAGAAAATCTGCTGTAGTGACAGATTACTAATTGAATTTATTCACTGCCTATGAGTAAGTTACCATTACAGGTTAAACAAAGTGCTACTGTGGTTACCTTTAAGGCAAGTCTTTATGATTAGATGGAAAGACAAACATATCCGAAGGTTACAATTTGCATCCCTGCACAATCTGTGGCAAGAACTTGAGTATGACTAATTAAGGAAGTATATGATTAGGCATCTTATGGCCCCCGTGACTGCTTGCATAGTTTTGTTCTGGAGCTTGTCATTTGCTATCAGTTGTTCTTATTTGGAAATATACTTCAACATTTATACATGCAAATTACTCAGTGGATTTGTCTAATCACTATATGTTTATTGTTGCATAAATTTTAACTGGTTCATTTTAGTGGCCATTTGACAGCACATATACATCATGTTTTTGTCTCATGTCTATCATTTGATTGTATGTTTGACAGCTCTTAAGTTTTCCTGTACCCTAAAAAATCTTTTTGTGTCATGCATAGCTTCCTATCTGACTTTCTCTGTAACTTTACTGAGATAAAACTTCATGTTGCATAAAGTTTTTATTTTCTGTGTCAAAGTAATTGCAGTTTTTATATCTAACATTTCAGAACTCTGTGGCACTGAGTTTCTATATTCATAGTCTGTTGCAACAACTTTCTATATTTGTGCATTTTAGGCAGTATATTTGTTTTAGGGTTCAATATAATTTTTGAGTCTAGATTTTAAATCTAGATATTTGTCTGCCTCAGCGGTCAAAGAGTTTAAAGCATAACTTTTTCCCTTTCATGTTAACTATTATTGCTTGCAGTTGTGGGTCTCATGTGACATTATTTGCAATAATAGAATTCTCTGATTTATGCTGTGTTAGACCAAGAGAAGTTTCTTTATTGTCCATATAAAACAGTGCAGGGTATAGGAACCATCCTGGTCACTGTAGGCTCACCTCATTGAGATGAAAGTCATCAAATATGATTTATTTTCCCTACTGTAAGTATAACCATGGATGTTGTTTATAATATGTAAGAAGAAGGGAGATGTCACCACATGGGAGAGCTTGTAGTACAGCCCCCTCCCACCAAAAAATGTTTAGTTTTGAAGTAATTAGCAGACTCAGTCTAGGTGAGTTGTATTTTGATAATATGGACTTGCAGTGACTTACAATAAATTAAATGGTTTCCTTCTCTATACACATTTTGAACTACTAAATTAGTTTTCAAGAAAGTTAATTACCTTCACTTTCTTTAACTGCAGGTTTTCTGATTCACTCATAGATTCATAGATTAGTACTAGGCTAACTGCCCTTTTGGGCCATTTTTAAGCCTAGCCAGTTACCCCATGTAAGAGTCAAACCCTGCACCTTGTATCTGTAAGGTAAACACCTTAACCATTATACAAAGAAATGGATAAAAAATATTTTCCTTCCTGAATAGTACTAGTAGCTTTCTTAAATTTACTATGAAATACTCACTGAAATGTATGGAATATTTAGATGTATTATTAACAGAGATGAGAACGGAAGGATACATACTAATATGTATAGGAAGTAGTGCTACTGCAATGCATTTTTGCATCAAATTACCATGCATCCCCAACATATTTTTCAAAATATTGTTAATGGTGAAACTTAAGAGTTTCTAGGCTTAATGACAGAGATGAGGATTTTGAGAAAGGTTTAGACCAGGTAACGTCTGACTTTTTAGAGAGAGGCTATAGCAAAAAAGAAGTGGAAATAGCATCTAATTCAGCTAGGAATTCTAGAAGGGGGCATGGCAGGCCTTATTTCTTGAATATGACCTCCCCACTGGATAGGACAAGAGGGTTAGATAATAACTTATACTACTGATAGTAAAGAACTTAAGAACATCATCATGAACAATTGGTATATTTTGAATACTGATGAAAAGATAGCAGAACAGATAGGATCTACACCTGCCTTTGTTTATAAAAATAAAAAATCTTTAAAACATAGACTTTGCTATCCCACTAGTAGATGCAATGATGAGATGCCCACTCACGGTGCTGGAACATATAAATATAATGGTTGTGCTCTTTGAATTTTTATTGATGAGTCTAACCAACTTGTATATCCAGAAACAGGCAACCTTTTTACTTTTAAAGTTTATGCTGATTGTAATCATACCTCTCAAGCTGAAAACATCAAAAATCTGGACAAAGGCCCATGAAAAATAGGTATAAATCTGTATGCTGATTCACATCTTATTTTATTTATTTTATTTTACATTTGTTAACTGAGATGGTCCAACTGGACACAGGTCCATTTTCAGCAGAGGCCCGGGGAGAAAAGCTCCACAGTAAGTAAAATCATAGTAACATTTTACACAATATGCTAAAATACAGTATACAGTATACAGAGAATGTTCAAACAATATGTTAAAATACAGTATACAGTATACAGAGAATGTTCAAACAATATGTTAAAATACAGTATACAGTATACAGAGAATGTTCAAACAATATGTTAAAATACAGTATACAGTATACAGAGAATGTTCAAACAATATGTTAAAATACAGTATACAGTATACAGAGAATGTTCAAACAATATGTTAAAATACAGTATACAGTATACAGAGAATGTTCAAACAATATGTTAAAATACAGTATACAGTATACAGAGAATGTTCAAACAATATGTTAAAATACAGTATACAGTATACAGAGAATGTTCAAACAATATGTTAAAATGCAGTATACAGTATAGAGAGAATGTTCAAACAATATGTTAAAATACAGTATACAGTATACAGAGAATGTTCAAACAATATGTTAAAATACAGTATACAGTATACAGAGAATGTTCAAACACTATGTTAAAATACAGTATACAGTATAGAGAGAATGTTCAAACAATATGTTAAAATACAGTATACAGTATAGAGAGAATGTTCAAACAATATGTTAAAATACAGTATACAGTATAGAGAGAATGTTCAAACAATATGTTAAAATACAGTATACAGTATAGAGAGAATGTTCAAACAATATGTTAAAATACAGTATACAGAGAATGTTCAAACAATATGTTAAAATACAGTATACAGTATACAGAGAATGTTCAAACAATATGTTAAAATACAGTATACAGTATACAGAGAATGTTCAAACAATATGTTAAAATACAGTATACAGTATACAGAGAATGTTCAAACAATATGTTAAAATACAGTATACAGTATACAGAGAATGTTCAAACAATATGTTAAAATACAGTATACAGTATACAGAGAATGTTCAAACAATATGTTAAAATACAGTATACAGTATACAGAGAATGTTCAAACAATATGTTAAAATACAGTATACAGTATACAGAGAATGTTCAAACAATATGTTAAAATACAGTATACAGTATACAGAGAATGTTCAAATATGTTAAAATACAGTATACAGTATACAGAGAATTTTCAAACAATATGTTAAAATACAGTATACAGTATACAGAGAATTTTCAAATAATATGTTAAAATACAGTATACAGTATACAGAGAATGTTCAAACAATATGTTAAAATACAGTATACAGTATACAGAGAATTTTCAAATATGTTAAAATACAGTATACAGTATACAGAGAATGTTCAAATAATATGTTAAAATACAGTATACAGTATACAGAGAATTTTCAAATAATATGTTAAAATACAGTATACAGTATACAGAGAATGTTCAAACAATATGTTAAAATACAGTATACAGTATACAGAGAATTTTCAAATAATATGTTAAAATACAGTATACAGTATACAGAGAATTTTCAAATAATATGTTAAAATACAGTATACAGTATACAGAGAATTTTCAAATAATATGTTAAAATACAGTATACAGTATACAGAGAATTTTCAAACAATATGTTAAAATACAGTATACAGTATACAGAGAATTTTCAAACAATATGTTAAAATACAGTATACAGTATACAGAGAATTTTCAAATAATATGTTAAAATACAGTATACAGTATACAGAGAATTTTCAAATAATATGTTAAAATACAGTATACAGTATACAGAGAATTTTCAAATAATATGTTAAAATACAGTATACAGTATACAGAGAATTTTCAAACAATATGTTAAAATACAGTATACAGTATACAGAGAATTTTCAAATAATATGTTAAAATACAGTATACAGTATACAGAGAATTTTCAAATAATATGTTAAAATACAGTATACAGAGAATTTTCAAATAATATGTTAAAATACAGTATACAGTATACAGAGAATTTTCAAATAATATGTTAAAATACAGTATACAGTATACAGAGAATTTTCAAACAATATGTTAAAATACAGTATACAGTATACAGAGAATTTTCAAATAGTATGTTAAAATACAGTATACAGTATACAGAGAATTTTCAAATAATATGTTAAAATACAGTATACAGTAGAAGACATAACAAGACCTACATATATAATATATATATATATATATATATATATATATATATATATATATATATATATATATAGACAGAAAAAAATAGCTACACGTGGTTAATAACAAAATAAGTATACAAATTCAATCAGCATCAGGAGAAGACCTAGACTGTAATATATATTGCAGTAGGTATTTTAGGAAGTAAGGTATATAAGTGGAAAAATTTGAGGACTTGTATAATACATGGGCATAGCCACTTATTCTTTAAGTGTGTTCTAAGTGAGTTTTTAAAGTGAGAAGAGGTAGGGGCAGAAATCAGAGCAGGAGGGAGATTATTTCAGGTTCTAGCTATGGAGTGGGAGAACAGTGCTTTTCCTGCAGTATTGTTAGCCCTAGAGATACAGAGATACATAAAACTTGCATGCATATTTATGTAACCTCACCCACTTCAATGGGATTGTGGGATATCAACTTTCAACAAACTGAAGAACAGATAACCAAAATATGGCCCCCTTGCCTAATATTATTTATCTCATTAGTGCAGTCATTAATATATGTAACAATGGTTCTCCAAGCCATGCCAACTGCACAAGTGCAGTCATCATCAGCAACTAGATTGATGTATAATGATAGGGCTTTGAGTCTGCCCATGTAGGACATATTGATTAAGCCTTGCATTCTTTTAGTAAGGTTCTTCTGTGGGCATTGCAGTTGTTGCATGTTTCTGGACAGATAATTGCCAATGGAGACGTTATACAATGACTAGCCGTCAAGGTTTGAGCTGTATGCCCACCAGCACTACTTTCATTATCTGCAAATTACATTCATTTCTTTATGCAGCAAAAACTAACAAAAGGAAACAACATTCTGCTCAGTTAGAGGGGAGGGTACCATCAAGAAGCTAATAAGTTACCCAAGAAATAGCAAATCAGACTACGTGAGTTTCCTACAAGTATTTAATACTGTCAAGTTTTTTTAAACCAGAACAATGATTAAGTTGTCAGATTATGCTAACCAGTCATCATCTACAAACTAGCAAAATCATATAATAATAACTTCATGTGTTAAGTGGCAGCATTAATGATCACAAGAATTTAGAGAGATGCCGTCTACTTCTCAGATGACTAAGTCAGTGCAGCAGGAACAAAAGCTGAGGAGGATATATAAGCGTTCCTGATGCAGACAATTAACCACTTATTATTTAACACAGAAAATCCATTTCGAAGTTTCATGTAAACTAAAATACTCTATCAGTATGACTTAAAAAGCAGTAGCTATTGTAGGTCATTTAGTCAGCAGAATCACCTGACTTGATAGTATGGAAATTAATATTTATTGAATGTTATATATGTAGTTTTTGTCTATATTTTGTATTTTCATAGGTTCATACTAGGCTATCTGCCCTAGGGCATTTATAAGCCTAACCAGAGTGTGTTGGGCTTTCACCACCCAATTTAAATGAGTTTTACTATGCCTTTTTTCAATGTTAGTTTACTGTGCCTCTGTCTAGCAGTGACACAGAAGTGATCCCCGGGGTAAACCTACAATTTCCCATCCACTCGTCAAGATTCCTCTTGAAGAGAGTCAGTGAGGGACTCTGCCTAACGTGTACTGGGATTCTATTCCAGAGTGAAGGGAGCCTCTGGGTTATGAATCTGTCCCTCCAGCATGTCCTATTTATTTCTGTGCTGAGGTTCAAGTCCCTCGAGCGTGTAGCTCAAAGGGATTTGGATTTTCTGAGGTGAAGCATGTCCATTAATTCTGGGTTGGACAGGGCTTTATATGTGAGGCATAGATCGCCTCTAAGTAGGCGGTATGCAACTGAGTAGAGCTGGAGTTTCTTTAACCGAGCAGCATATGGCATCTGTTTGAGCCCCTTGATACTCTTGGTGAGGTACTTTTGGGGTCTTTCTAGTTGCTGCAGGTGTCGGGTAAGGTACATCCTGAATGGGGCATTGTATTCAATTATGGGCCTGATGAGGGATGAGTAAAGGGGCACAATGACCTCCCTTGATCTAGATGTGAATCCCTTCATGATAAGGTGGGCTATATAGAAGGTTTTTCTAACCACTTTGGCCACGTGGTTGTCAAAGGAGAAATTGCTATCAACTTGGGTCCCCAGGTCCCTAATTACTTCTTCCGTACTTAATGGATTTCCACCTATGTGGTAATTTGTGGGCACTTTGTTTTTGCCAAAGGGGATGACTATACACTTTTGGGCATTTAGCTTGAGGCCATGGCTCTGGCACCAGTTATCTGTCTCAATGAGACCCTTTTGGAGGATGTTTGCGTCAGCTGGAGAGTCGATTATGGTGCCCAGTTTGCAGTCATCTGCGAACTTGGTCAGCCATAGTCCTCCCGTGTTGGCCTGTACCTCCAAAAAATATATACCGAACAAGAGAGGTCCCAGGACTGAGCCTTGTGGGACGCTGCTTGTAACTGGTTTGGAGTCTGACATGGCTCCAGCAATTCTGACCATGTGGGTTCTGTCCTTGAGCCAGTTTGCAACCCATCTTATGACATAAGGGTTTATATTTAAGCTGGAGAGCTTATCTATGATGCCCGAGTGGGATATTGTATCGAAGGCTTTTGCGAGGTCCAGGTAGGCTGTGTGGACCACCTTCCCCTCATCAATGGCCTTGGTGACTGTTTCAAAGAAATCAACCAGGTTCAAAAGGCAGGATCTGCACTTAACAAAGCCGAATTGGGTAGGATCCAGTGTCTGTAGGTCCCCAATATCTTTATTTATGAGTTCCATGATGATCCTCTCCATAGCTTTGCATACCAGGCTAGTCAGGCTTATGGGGTGGTAGTTTCCAGGGTCCGTTGAGGCACCACCTTTGTGGAGAGGGACCACTGTTGCGGTACGCCATTCTTTGGGTACATATCCTGTAGTTAGGCTAAGATTGAACAGTAGCTTTATGTTGGGGTTCAGCTCATCTTGGAGTTCATGTAGGATGCAGCCCAGGACACCGTCTGGTCCCATTGATGCTGTGTTTTTTGCTTTGGAGAGGGCGGCTCTTACCTGAGCTTCTGAGATGTCAGGGGGGCAGCACTCAGCTGAGATGGATATTTGCTCTTTTGGTGGGTAGGGGGGGGGGGAGTTTGCACTGAACCTGTCAGCCAGGATGTTGGCAATGTCTGTGGGTTCAGTGTTTTTTTTGTCATTTTGGACTAACTCTAAGCATACCTGGGAGTTACAACCCAGGTTCCTAACATAACTAAAGAAAGCCTTGTGATTTTCTTTAGTGTCCTGTGCAATTTTTCTCTCGAAGCTGGCCTTAGATGATTTTATGAGGGGCCGTAGTTTTTTGCTAATACTGATCAGAGATGCCTTCCCTTCTGGGGGTTTTGCTCTATCATGCAGTAGCTTCCTCCTTCTGTTGTATAGTTTATTTATGGCTGGGGGCCACCAGACAGGACGCCTGCCTTTGGGGGATTGGGTCTTGGTTTTATTTGGGATTGCATGATCAATGCATTCCTGGAGGTGTCCATAGAATGCTGTTATAAAGGATTCTGCAGTTTGGACCGTAGTTTCCACTTGCCCGGGGGGTTTGAAGGATTCCACCTCGGTTTTGAGGAGGGAGAAGTTTGCTTTAGAGAAGTTTTTCACTGTGGCTTTCTGGGCTGGGGGTGGGGTCGGGATGTGGACATCCAGTGAGATTAATTTATGGTCCGATCTTACCAGTGAGGGGTATACCTCTGGTGTGGAGCATAGAGTCCCCATGTTGGTGATGATCAGGTCCAGTATGTTTTCCCCTCTTGTGGGAGTGGTGACTAGTTGTTCCATTGCATTTGAGTTTATAAATTCTAGGAACCTTTGGGCTAGGGTATTGGGGCTTGAGTAATGCTCCCAGTCTATGTTTGGGTAGTTGAAGTCTCCCAATATAATGGTGTTTGGAGAGACCTTCATGTTTTCCAGTGTTCTCAGGAAAGCAGAGTGGGGTTCCTGAGTTTGGGAGGGTGGTCTGTACAGGCTATAAACTGAAAGGCAGTTTTACCCACTGTTAGTTGCATGTGGATGGTCTCTGATGCTTCGTGCAGTGCCACCAACTTGGAGGTGTGGGTATCTTTGATGAATATGGATACTCGCCCTCCTTTTGTGGATTGGTCCAAGTTTTGGAGCCGAAAAGCATGGTATGATGTATAACCTGGTAGTGCTGGGGTGCTCTCAGGAGCATTGAACCAGGTTTCTGTCACTGCACAGACATCAATGCTTTCCATGCTGAGGAGAGCTTTGAGTGCACGCATCTTGAGGTTTAGACTTCTGGCATTGAGTAGCATTACCCTTAGTTTCTTTTTCCTTGTGTTATCTATGGTGGTGGGTTTGTCTTTTGAGCCTTGCCTAAAAAAGGCCCTATGGGTATGGCGAGAGCCTTTGCCAATATCCGAAAGCCCAGGGGTGACAGGTGCAAGCCATCCCTAGCAAAGCAACGTGGCTTGTCGACCATGTCATCCCAGGCTGACAGGCACTGGATCCCCTTTGAATGACACCAAAACTTTAGCCAATTGTTGAAATTGATCATCTTGTCTTTATATTGTGGCATCATTCTTGGTGAGGGTAAGATGCTGCTCAAGGTCAGGGTCATACCGGCCTGGGCTGCATGCTCAGAGAGCTCCTCTATTTCTCTTTTCATGTAGTCCAGGGAGGTACATCTCAGGTCATTCACACCAGCATGGACAATGACTGAGTCATATTTGTACTTGCCTTGGTGTGACCTGAGTGCTTGTGTTATGTGGTGAATCCTAGCACCTGACAGGCAGGTCACCATGACCTTTTCCTTGTTCAGCCTGGTGAGCGGGACATCAGTATGTCTGAAAATAGAATCACCTATTACAAGTGTATCACGTGTGTTGTTTAACCTTAAGGGCTGTGACTGTTCGGCACACTGGCTTTGTGACCTATGTGATGCACTTGTTCTGTTTTGGGGTAACGGTTGCTTGGATGTCTGCTTTGGAGGTCTCTGCTGCTTAGGCAGATTTTTATTTAGAGCCTCCGAGTATGTTTTTGTGTGTTTATGTGCTTGGTTTGCTATTGTGGTAGGTCTATGTGGGACTGGAAATGTGGTGTGTGTGGTTACCTTCTCCTCCTGAGTGGTTACACCAGTACTGAGTTGAGAGAGCTCAACCTCCAGTTTGGCTATATGGTTGCATCTCTCACATATGTTAGAACTTGTTGGGAGGAGGAAAGGGTTGTCTGTGTACATGAGACAGTTGTGACATTGCCTCAAGATTCCCAGATTCACCAGCTGGACTGGAGAGGAAACCGACAACTGACCTTTGGACATGCTAGAATAGTATAAGGGACTCTTTTTTAATTGAATCAAAAGGGCCAATGGGGAACAGAGTACTCAAAGGGAGTATGTGAGGATGTAGTGCTTTCAATTTTATAGTGCTAACTTATAGAATTGCTTGTATGAGCAAGTGCCGGGTTTTAGATTAAGAATAGGGTGTTTATTTTGAGAGCTAGAGCAGTTTTAAGGGAAAAAGTGAACAGTAGACTTTGTGGAGCCGAGAATGGGTTAAACCCGAATAAGCATGCGCAAAATCATGCAAAGCCGTGCCAAAGCGGGTTTATACAGGGGGACTTGAAAGAGCTAGAAATTGGCCCAAAACGCCTAATAGACTACAAGATTCTTGTGCTGAGTTCACTCCTCCAGGGTCAGATAGGCTGCTCTAAGCTCCCCACTCCCACTGGTGAACAAAGAAGCCTCCTTTTTTCCAAGAAAGGAAATGGGCAACACAGGAACTATTCAGGTAGGCTGTGTGGACCACCTTCCCCTCATCAATGGCCTTGGTGACTGTTTCAAAGAAATCGACCAGGTTCAAAAGGCAGGATCTGCCCTTAACAAAGCTGAATTGGGTAGGATCCAGTGTCTGTAGGTCCCCAATATCTTTATTTATGAGGTCCATGATGATCCTTTCCATAGCTTCGCATACCAGGCTAGTCAGGCTTATGGGGCGATAGTTTCCACGGTCCGTTGAGGCACCACCTTTGTGGAGAGGGACCACTGTTGATGTACGCCATTCTTTGGGTACATATCCTGTAGTTAGGCTAAGATTGAACAGTAGCTTTATGTTGGGGTTCAGCTCTTCTTGGAGTTCATGTAGGACGCAGCCTGGTACACTGTCTGGTCCCATTGATGCTGTGTTTTTTGCTTTGGAACCTGAGCATCTGAGATGTCAGGGGGGCAGCACTCAGCTGGGATGGATATTTGCTCTTTTGGAGGGGGGGTTTGCACTGAACCTGTCAGCTAGGATGTTGGCAATGTCTGTGGGTTCAGTGTATTTGTTGTCATTTTGGACTAACTCTGAACATACCTGGGAGTTATCACCCAGGTTCCTAATATAACTAAAGAAAGCCTTGTGATTTTCTTTAGTGTCCTCGTGCAATTTTTCTCTTGAAGCTGGCCTTAGATGATTTTATGAGGAGCCGTAGTTTTTTGCTAATACTGATCAGAGATGCCTTCCCTTTTGGGGACTTTGCTCTGTCATGTAGTAGCTTCCTCCTTCTGTTGTATAGTTTATTTATGGCTGGGGTCCACCAGACAGGACGCCTGCCTTTGGGGGATTGGGTCTTGGTTTTATTTGGGATTGCATGATCAATGCATTCCTGGAGGTGTCCATAGAATGCTGTTATAAAGGATTCTGCAGTTTGGACCGTAGTTTCCACTGGCCTGGGGGGTTTGAAGGATTCCATCTCAGTTTTGAGGAGTGAGAAGTTTGCTTTAGAGAAGTTTTTCACTGTGGCTTGCTGGGCTGGGGGTAGGGTTGGGATGTGGATATCCAGTGAGATTAATTTATGGTCCGATATTACCAGTGAGGGGTATACCTCTGGTGTAGAGCATAGAGTCCTCATGTTGGTGATGATCAGGTCCAGTATGTTTTCCCCTCTTGTGGGAGTGGTGACTAGTTGTTCCATAGCATTTGAGTTTATAAATTCTAGGAACATTTGGGCTAGGGTATTGGGGCTTGAGTAATGCTCCCAGTCTATGTTTGGGCAGTTGAAGTCTCCCAATATAATGGTGTTTGGAGAGACCTTCATGTTTTCCAGTGTTCTCAGGAAAGCCGAGTGGGGTTCCTGAGTTTGGGAGGGTGGTCTGTAGCAGGCTATAAACTGAAAGGCAGTTTTACCCACTGTTAGTTTCACGTGGATGGTCTCTGATGCTTCGTGCAGTGCCACCAACCTGGAGGTGTGGGTATCTTTGATGAATATGGATACTCCCCCTCCTTTTGTGGTTCGGTCCAAGTTTTGGAGCCGAAAAGCATGGTATGAGATATAATCTGGTAGTGCTGGGGTGCTCTCAGGAGCCTTGAACCAGGTTTCTGTCACTGCACAGACATCGATGCTTTGCATGCTGAGGAGAGCTTCGAGTGCGTGCATCTTGAGGTTTAGACTTCTGGCGTTGAGTAGCATTACCCTTAGTTTCTTTTTCCTAGTGTTATCTATGGTGGTGGGTTTGTCTTTTGAGCCTTGTCTAAAAAAGGCACTATGGGTGTGGCAAGAGCCTTTGCCAATATCTGAAAGCCCAGGGGTGACAGGTGCAAGCCGTCCCTAGCAAAGCAACGTGGCTTGTCGAGCATGTCATCCCAGGCTGACATGCACTGGATCCCCTTTGAATGTCACCAAAACTTTAGCCAGTTGTTGAAATTGATCATCTTTTCTTTATATTGTGGCATTATTCTTGGTGAGGGTAAGATGCTACTCAAGGTCAGGGTCATACTGGCCTGGGCTACATGCTCAGAGAGCTCCTCTATGTCTCTTTTCATGTAGTCCAGGGAGGTACGTCTCAGGTCATTCACAACAGCATGGACAATGACTGAGTCATATTTGTACTTGCCTTGGAGTGATTTGAGTGCTTGTGTTATGTGGCGAATCCTAGCACCCGACAGGTGGCTCACCATGACCTTCTCTTTGTTCAGCCTGGTGAGCCGGACATCAGTGTGTCTGACAATAGAATCACCTATTACAAGTGTATCACGTGTGTTGTTTAGCCTTAAGGGCTGTGACTGTTCGGCAGACTGGCTTTGTGAACTTTGTGATGCACTTGCTCTGTTTTGGGGTAGCGGTTGCTTGGATGTCTGCTTTGGAGGTCTCTGCTGCTTAGGCACATTTTTAATTAGAGCCTCCGAGTATGTTTTTTTGTGTTTATGTGTTTGGTTTGCTGTTGTGGTAGGTCTATGTGGGACTGGAAATGTGGTGTGTGTGGTTACCTTCTCCTCCTGACTGGTTACGCCAGTACTGAGTTGAGAGAACTCAGCCTCCAGTTTGGCTATATGGTTGCATCTCTCACATATGTTTGAATTTGTTGGGAGGAGGAGAGGGTTGTCTGTGTACATGAGACAGTTGTGACATTGTCTCAAGATTCCCAGATTCAGCAGCTGGACTGGAGAAGAAACCAACAACTGACCTTTGGACATGCTAGAATAGTATAGGGGACTCTTTTATAATTTAATCAAAAAGGCCAATGGGGAACAGAGTACTCAAAGGGAGTATGTGAGGATGTAGTGCTTTTAATTTTATAGTGCTAACTTATAGAATTGCTTGTATGAGCAAGTGCCGGGTTTTACATTAAGAATAGGGTGCTTATTTTGAGAGCTAGAGCAGTTTTAAGGGAAAAAGTGAAGAGTAGACTTTGTGGAGCCGAGAATGGTTTAAACCCAATTAAGCGGCGCTGTGCTATGCGTAGAATCGTGCAAAGCCGCGCCAAAGCGGGTTTTATACAGGGGGACTTGAAAGAGCTAGAAATTGGCCCAAAACGGCCAATAGACTACAAGATTCTTGTGCTGGGTTCACTCCTCCAGGGACAGATAGGCTGCTCTAAGCTCCCCACTCCCACTGGTGAACAAAGAAGCCTCCTTTTATCCAAGAAAGGAAATGGGCAACACAGAAACTATCCAAAAGTCCAGAATACAGCAAAGCCTGTATTAGGGACTATTCTAGGTCAGGAAAGGTGGGAAACAAGGATAATTTTTTTTTTTTTTGCTTTTTAGTGCACAAACAGCAGAAAATGCAGAAAATATATAACACAGGCTAACGCACTTGAGTGTGTAGCCTCAACAGGTAAGTTCAACAAACAGGACAAATTTTTAAAGTGCAGGTAAAAAATAACTGTAAAACAGCTTTAAACAGGCAAAAGAGCAGATATTCTCGCTTTTCAGCAAGAACGGACAGTCGCATAGGTAATAGCAGAAAAAATGTACTTAATCAGGTAAGCAGTATCTATTTTAGTCTCTCTGCTGCTAGCACCACTCTGCAGGACCACGAGGAGCTTTGCTGAGTAGGAACAAGCGCAAAAAAACTGCAAAAATATCTCCACTGAAAATGGCCATGTATCCAGTCGGACTATCCCGGTAAACAAATGTACAATAAATAAATAAATAAATAAATAAATAGTTATGATTATGAATTATTTCAGTTAAAATTATAAGTGTAATACTATCCACAATTTGAAAAACTCTTTATATGCATACTGCAGTCATGTGAATGAGATGTTTATATATGCAAGTGTGTGCTGGGCCGTGCTTAGTTTTGTGTGTGCCTTCCACAGCTAAAGAGCATGATTTCTCATAAACAAATAAGAAGGAGACAATGTAGCATATGGGCTGCAAAACCTTTTGGATAACGTTCAGATCCCACCAGCTCCTATCTGCATAATTTAACTGTAAGTTCCTTCTGCATGAGCTCCTGAAAATCAGAATTAATGAGAAATATGTACAAGACAAAAGGTCATTGCACCTTGCATATCATGAAAGTGGTCACCTTGTACAGAAGTGACTTACAAATGACATAAGGGCAGTGTGAAAAGATTCAGAGTGTCAGTGTGGAAACACAGCAAATGCCATGCATTCAGAGTAGAACTGTTCAAACAATGGAGTTATGCATATCAGAAACTGTCTGTACAACAGTGAAAGTGAGTACAATGTTTTACTTTGTCTCTCATTCTGAATAGCTCATCCAAGTTTTACCCCATATGAATTTTAGATTACTAGCACTCAGTGTTGTGCTAGTTACTTTTAAAAGTAATAAGTTACTATTACTAGTTACTTTTAAGAAAAAAGTAATATATTACTATTACTTATTACTTTTCTAAAAATGTAATATATTACTATTACTAGTTACTAACTAAAGTAATTAGTTATTTTTAGTTATTTATGAGGTACTTTTACATAAGTATAGTTTAGCAATTCTCATATTCAGATTTACTCAAAAAGTACTTGTGTGTGAGGAATCCATGCTTACTACACATGAATACGAGTGTATTAAAGTTGTTTACACAGTGTTACAATAATGAAGAGTAGCATTTTGCAGTTTACAAAGTCCCACCGACTAATCCTTATAGTCAGAGTCACAATTTAATATTTAAATCAAAGTACATACAGCCAGCAACACAAGACCTATAACAAGTTACAACCCATCAAATTTTCAACAACATACATTAGGCTAATCTGCTACTTTCAACCATAAAAGATCACTCAAAAATCTGTCATTTCATTACAATCCACCAATATCAGTCAACAATAAGCACATTCTCTGCAGAAGTAAATATCGTCTGAATATTTACACATTAAAGAGAACTGTAACTAATGAAGAGGTTGCTACGAGCAAAGAACTTTATATCTACAAATTCAGTGTCTGCTGCCATTGAAGAATTAAATTGCTGATGTTACATTAAAAGAACTTTCAGCAGTTGTTTTCGCATGTTCTAAGTTCAATGACTACATTTATGGTAGACCTGATCAAACAGACACTGACCATCAACCTTTAGTCACGATTTTGAAAAAGCCTTTACACCCCCCCTGCCCCCATGACTGCAATGCATTTAAAAGTATGTATAGCAGGGGGTGGAGGGGAGCAGCAGCCCCTTTGCTGGATGTATGTAGTCATCTTTCCAAGACATTGTGCCAGTGATGCCTGATATTAGAGTTTCAATTTTTACACTTTAATCTTACTAAACTTTTTAGTGCTCAAGAAATGTAGAATTAGAATAACATTTAAAAGATGTGCCAAACTCTTAACTGAAAGCCCCATCAGGATGCTAATCAAGTCAGCAAGCCCACATCTGCATGAAGTGTGATGATGTGAATTAAAGTAAATAAATCACTACCGGGAAACATGTATGTCAGCAGATCTGTATCTAGGTCAGCTGACCGGGATGTGTCCAGACTAACAACTCCTCATCCCAAAGATGAGGACCAAAAAAATAAATAATAAAAATGATCCCCAGAAAATGGACTTGGAACTGCATCAAAGAGTTTTCATACGCTCTTTGCTACAAATACTAACACCCTGAGCTACTAAACCTATTCATTTAGGGAGCCATAATATCACCAGTGGTGTCTTAAATCAGTCTATTACATTTTCGCCCAATCTGGAGCTCCCAATTGCACTTCCTAACAGTTTGTACCCGGGGCAGTCATCCTTTTGCCCAGCCCTAGTCATGGCTCTACATATAAGATTGCCATTAACTAGCAATATCATTTATAAGTTCTTCATCGCTCTGTTCTGGTATACTCAACTACTCAAACAATAGGCTTGAACTCAATCAATGAAAATTTTCTAAGAGAATACTATTATGTGTGGACTAGCATTATACAGCAACGTTACATTAACTGAATCTTCTCAATATCAACTACAGAAGTATAAGGGGAAGACTCTTCCTGGTTTACAAGGCCTTCAGTGATGAGATACTGACATTAATTTTATGTCTGAAAATTTATTCTAGGATATTTAAGCATGTACAGTCTATGTTTGCTATCCATTTCAATAGGACTAGTAAGGAAAGTGTTTTTTGAACTCCGTTTATTCTCATACTGTGAGATAAAGTCCCCATTGACATTCAGACATCTAAAACATTAAACCTGTTTAAAAATACATTGGATTTATGCACGGGTATTAAAAAGCTTCAGTACAAAATCCTGGAGTCTGTGCCCAAGCTGGCCTATAGGCCTGAACACTGGTAACTCAAACCTGACGATCTATTCTTTATGTGTAATGCAAACATGGAGTCAGCACTTTGTGCTTGGCATAAAGGCTTCATGAGTCCTGGCCTTTCTATTTACTAAGTCAACCATGGAGTACATGTAGCGCCTGATGTCAAATAATTTTACTTCTGAAACTTAATGTTTGCAAATCTTTTACATATATATTTTGCTCTGATGTACTAGATACATCTTATTTAAAAATGTTTTAATATATGTGTGCAGATTAATAACATAAAGGTGAAACAAAAACTTTTATTGGAAATGCAATACTAAACATGAAATTCGGAAAATATGACCAACTTTTGATCCTTGTTAAATGAGGTTTGCCATACAGCTTCTGCCAATAAACTTTGCAGTATAGATTTATGTCAGAAGGTACTCGTTGCAGTCTAAACAAAGATAGGATCACAGTATGTCCAACCATAATAACATTGATTTGAGAGTCAAAAGGCTGACTTTGTTTAATGAGCGCTTGTTTGCAGATTAACAGGGATTGCAAATGCGCTTCTACTGCCCTCCCCAAAACACACACACACACACACACACACACACACACACACACCCTTCCATGAACATAATTCCTGTTTCAGAAAAAAATAAAAATGTTTCCTTACCCTACTCACATTTCATTCAGTTAAATCTGCTCAGAGTGAGTTCCCGCTCACAGAGCATTTGAACAGCCGAAAATGCGTGCAAGACATGAGCTTCTTGAGCTCAATTCCAACAGGCTGGTAGCCCTGACAGAGCTGATGTCATCGTGCATGTGATGACATCAGCTCACAAAGCACAAAGCGCAAAAAATAAAAAACAAAGAGAAAAAAATCAGAATTCAGACCCAAAAACAGAGTAGCGCAAAAAGTAATGCACATTTGCATTACTAGCTACTAAAAAAGTAACTTATTACTATTTAAAAACAACAGTTGGCCATAAATTCCACCAAACCAAAACTAAGAAAAGAAATAATTACTGTGACAACTCTGAAGAAGCCTGATTTATTTTTGGCAAAAGCACTAAGTTGTTCTGTGTTTGGAGCAATAAACAGTCTGTTTACCGGTTTAGGTAATTATTTCTTTTCTTAGTTTAACTTATTACTATTACTGCGTTACTATATTGAAAAGTAATGCCTAGTATTACTAGTTACTAAAAAATGTAATGTATTACAGTAACGCGTTACTTTTGTACTGCGTTATTCCCATCACTAGCACTACATTCATCATATAACATGCAGAAATGGTGATTTGTGTGTGTTATATATATATATATATATATATATATATATATATATATATATATATATATATATATACAAATATTGCACAAGATTAACCACGTAAGGCATAACAAAGCTTACTCAAACTTTACCACATTTTGCATTTATTAACAGCACCAATGTATTTTTTTCATAGTTGTTTGATTAGCATTGACTGTTTTACTTCAAATACCTCAAACATAGAAGACAAGAAGTATTTTTTCAGGATTTTGAAATTTCTGTGACAAGCAATGAATATACAAACTACAAAGAAAAATCTACACTCACACACACACACACACACACACACACACACACACACACACACACACACACACACACTCGCACATGCACACACACACACACACACACACACACACACACACACACACACACACACACACACACACACACACACACACTCACACACACACACAAGTGGACTATCACTATCTAATAAAATAAATAATGACCCTGAAACGAATATCAGTATAATCCCAAATTCCCTTGAGGCTTTGTTCCCAGTCGAGAGACAAACAAGAATCCCTTCCCTTGCAGCACCAGCTTATAGTAAATTAATGAACCATAAAATGAATTGCATTGTTTGCTCACATATGAAAACATCCTGGAGCAGCCAGAAATGCTTGCATGTTACCATCGAGCCTGAATCCACCAAGCTGTTCACTGAGCTGACGTCATCACGCACATGATGGCATCAGGTCAAACCACGAAAAACAAAATTAAAAAAAAGATGGGAAAATCGGAAATTTGGGGGTGCCACTCAGGAATCGTGCCACCCCATTATTTAGATCTCAAAACTGGTAAATACTGAGAAATTTGGCACAGTTGAGAGGTATAATTGTAATACCAAAAATTTGATATACTTAGCATATTGTGAGATCTGCCTTATGTTTTACATGGATAAAACCAATAAGCATCTAAGAGAGCATATTAGAGATTATTATTACTATGTCCGCAGAGGGCTTGAATATAGTGCCGTTGGTAAACATTACAGAAAAAGGTGATAGTCATAAGTTTAGATTTATGGTGATAGTGGTAGTTGGTATAAGTAGAATGAAACAACAGGCTCCAAATAGCGTACCATAAATTTATTTGTCCGCTTTCGTCAACAACTTCTTCAGAATAAATGCAAAAAAACACACCCATCCTTATATACACATAATAATTAAATAATTATCTAATTGATCAGTCATTATATCATTGAAATAGTAAAAACTGATAAAAAATCAAAATATAAATCAATTAAAAAATGTAACCACTTTCTGTTTATTATTAATACATATTTTACAATGTTTACCACTGCTACTTTTGTTTCTAACAAGAAGGGCATGCATTGTTGCCATCAGTGCACAATTTGTAGATTTATTTCTGTGGGGCCCTACATAGCTGTTTGGACCATAGACAATACCTTTGAGGTACCTGGTTTGGTTAACTGTAACACCACCAATGTTGTCTATATTTCTCTATGTTCTGGGTGCCCTGCATTCTATATAGGAATGACAACCAGGAAACTTAGTACACGCATTAAGGAACATTTATATGCCATAAGATCTAAAGATTGTACTAATGCATTGTACAAGCATTCCATTAACTGCCCTTCTTTCAAAAAGTTTCTATTTTCAGTGTTGGAAGTTTGTCCTGTTGATCCAAGGGGAGGGGATTTTAAATGTTATCTTGAACAATGGGAAGCCATCTGGCAGATCAAATTAAATTCAGATAAAGCACCAGGCTTAAACGAATGCATTAACCTTAAATGTTTTTTAAAACATCGTAAACTATGTATTAATAATAAACAGAAAGTGGCTTCATTTTTTAATTGATTTATATTTTGATTTTTTATCAGTTTTTACTATTTCAATGATATAATGACTGATTAATTAGATAATTATTTTATTATTACGTGTATATAAGGATGGGTGTGTTTTTTTGCATTTATTCTGAAGAAGTTGTTGACGAAAGCGGACAAATAAATTTATGGTACGCTATTTGGAGCCTGTTGTTTCATTCTACGTACTTCTACCTCTCTGTGGATTTGTGTTTTCATTGTTTTTTATCAGCACCTTTTACTAGTTTAGTTGGTATAAGTGTTCAGGTGGGATGACTTAATAAATAAGACAGAATGCAAAGAGTTAAGATGGATTTTTTGCATGGCTTCACACAGAGGGCTAGGACTGAATGAGTATGTTGCTGTTGTGTCTTTCAGCTTTTCCCAGTTAGGGGTCGCCACAGCAGAACTCCAGTCCACTAATGACTGGTAGTAGATTTTTACATGCTGAGTTGCCAGCTCTGACACATGACCTTCAATGATGGTACGCCCATTCACGCATGTCTCCACACAGAAGACGCTCTGAGAATCGAACAGGATAACGTCTTACTGTGAGGCAACAATGCTACCGCAGCACCACCACAGCAGTTCTAGGACTGAATGAGTATGTTTCTGCTTCTTTAAAACCAGCCCAAAAAGTGAGGAATTTAAAAAAGTGATTTAGATTTATTTATAATACTATCTGTAATATTTTTAATGTTTTTATACTGTTTTTAGTCTGCTGTTTATATTCTTCATCTCTCTCTCTCTCTATATATATATATATATATATATATACATACATATATGTATATATATATAGATATATATATATATATATATATATATATATATATATATATATATATATATATAGTTTATTAGAAGGCAAGGTAGTTTCTATTTAATTAAAGGAGTTGGCTGATTGAATGTAGAAAATTGTTGTTAATGGATTTCCAAATATAAGTGGTTTTAAAGGATATGAAGTATATGGTCTGAAGAAGCAAACCTTCGATTGTGAAAGTGCTTACCATTGTTTTTATTCGTTATTAAAGTTTTGTATGGTTTATGTGCCATTTTCTTGTGCTGGGCTTTATTTTTGTACTTTTACACCATAACCATTATGCTAATGTTAGAAGATATAAAATGACTTTAGGTTCATATTAGGCTAATTTCCCTTGTGGGTCATTTTTAAGACTAGCCAGTTACCCCATGTGAGAATCAAGCCCTGCACCTTGGGCCTGCAAGGTAAACACCTTAACCAACCTCCCACATACAAGAGCCAAGTTCTTTGAAGTCAAATACTGCTTGTTCTGAATGCAAACACATGTAAACTGTGTTGTTCTCTAATATCTGTTAACTGTGTTGTATTGCTGTACTTTTTTTTTATAAGTATTATACCTTTAAAATTATGTAACCCCTACTGTATTGCTTATGGAGCTTTTCTCCCTGGGCCTCCACTGAAAATGGGCACTTTCAGGCCCAGTGGACTTCCCCGGTAATCAAACTGAAAATAAATAAATAAATAAATAAATAAATAAATAAATAAAATAAATACCCATTCGATTGCAATATTCGAGCAATATAGAGTTTGAGAAATTATTAATAAGAATTAGTCAATCTTACAGTCAGATTCTGAAATATGTAATGTGGTAGGCGATTGTCCCAAGTTTGGGTATACAAACAAAAAGAACTTGGAAAGACTCTTATGTTACTCTAATATTGCTAAGACTCATACAAGAGATGGATATGGTTTAAAATCTTTTGGGAATTGTAATATCTGTAGTGTTTCGGCCTGCGAAAATGAATTCATTTATCCTACCACAGGTTTAAAGCTACGGCTAGTTGTACAACTAAGAATCTTATTTATGTACTTGTATGTTCTATTTGTTGTTCATTCTATGTAGAGATGACAAATCAATCAGCAAGAGAACGTGTAAGAGAACACTTAGCAGCTATAAGAAATATGGATTTGGAGAGAAGTGCTTTAGCCACACATGTTGTACAGCTTTATAAAACCCATAATTTTACCTTTAGAGTGATTGAATGTATTTTTGAGAGTTTAAGATTGGGGGGACATCAAAAACCTAACTAAACAATGTGAATTAAAATGGATAGTAGAGTTATAAGCAGATCGTATACCTTTTTTGAATGATAGAGCATCTATTAAACCCTATTTAAAAGCATGTTTTTTGAAATTAATAATGGTCACTGTGGAGCTTTATGTATATGTACACATATATATTTTATAGTAGTTTATACACATATATATTTAGGTTTACTATTAAAAAAATCAAAAGTCAAAATAAAAGCAGTACTTTTAACCGAAATATAAAACTGAAATGTGCAATGGCCGATGACATTGAATGTCGAAAAACGTATGTAAATTTCGAAAAATGCCGAATTCGACATTTTGTGGCAATATCCGGAAATGCCATCCATTTTGTGATATCCAAAGTGAAGCATACATCGGTGTCATCCAGACAAAATGAGTATAGCGATGTATGAACACTATAACACATTGTACCATGTACAAACATAATTTTAATTCAAATGTGTAGTAAATCAGAATAATCATTGTCCCAGTAAGTACTGATGTAACATAACTCCCACATATATAATGTATTGTACGATCATCACATGATATGTGAATGCAGACACCAAGATTATCAGTAAAATATTCCCAGCCAAAAAGTTAAAATGAGCAGTGATGTGCCATTAGCTGCACAAACCCCAGAGGTGCAAATTCATCACGTTTAGCTAATAAATGTTGCATCATATGCTCTTTATCTGTTAGTTTACATTTCTTAGGTGAGAAAGGAACACAACATAATATTTTTTGCTTAAGGTCTTCCAAATGATTCTGTTCTAGGCAGATAGCATGTAACACATCAGTGATATACAAGTTTTTCTTCCCTAGTAAACTCCTTAACCTATGATGCCAGCCTTCCACTGCATTCTGGCTTCTTGGATAGCCCATAGTATAAGTATCTGACTGATTCCAGAATGACACTTCAAACAGAGGAGGATGTCTCTCAGAGGTACTACCACACATGCCATACCATCTAGGATGACCTAAAATGTAATTATTCCTGAATAAATCATATAAAGCTGTACCTCTGTCACCCAAAGCCTCTTCAATTGAAGTTAATGTCTCCAATACATGTTCAGTATGTATGAATGCCAAAGCAGGAATCTGTTTACAAACTAAGGCAAACTGTGTGTCAGTACCATACACTGTAGTCAGATTAAGTTTCTTTATTTGCCTCCACAGAATCTGGCGCAGTTGAAACCAGCAACCTTTAGCTGTACTATTAGGAAGGTGCTTCACTAAGCTATTCACAGCCCCTTTTTCAAAATCACTTAATACCATTTTGGGACACAATTGCTGTTGGAATTATTCACAAATAGACAGCAATGTTGACCAAAACTGGTCATAACACTCTTCACATTGCAAAGGGAGTATACCATACACAGCAGGCACAACTTTATTGTGCCCACTACCTTCCAAACTGCAATGCACAGAGTACACCTGCTTAGATTATCGAGTACTAATAGGGAAGCAGGGGTGTAGCTAGGATTTTCAAATTTGGACTGACAGCTCTCAAACTGCTACCCCCCTCCCCAGCCAAGCTACAGCCATTCTCGTAATTCACGATTCGCTCTTTTAGTGTCGATGAAGAGGCATTCGCTGTAATGCCTCTTCAGTAATACAATATAAATTCACTCAAACTCGGTTCCTTGAATTGAAAATTAACCTAAAATGTCAGTTCTTTGAAAAATGCAGCATGGTAGTTGGGGTAGAGACTTTATGCTTTTGTTTTCTGTAACTAAGGTACAGGTTTTGAGCTTGAGTAAATTACTAACCACCTGCTACCACTACCTAGGATGTTTCATTCACACACACACCCCTACCTACCTCTTAGTGCAAGAAATATGGACAAAGCCTAAAATAAACAGGGACAGATATTAAATAATGTTCTCGTGAACTTAGAAAGTTGCTAGAATAACAGGATTTGTGCTAGTATGAATTTTTCTAAACGACATGAAGTCTGAAGCTCAAATGTCTGTCATTATTTAGCAACTTCAGCCTTCAATGATTTTCTAGAAAATCACAAAATTTATGAGGAACAGACAAAAATATGGGGCAAAAATCTGGACATTCTGCAAAATTTGGACAGTTGAGAGGTATGCTACCTACCACACACACACACACACACACACACACACACACACACACACACACACACAACCTCTCAACCTCTTACAACAACAAACTCATAAATAAAACTGAGGCAAAGGCCCAAAAATAAGGACATTTTTTTAAATATTGCTCTTATAAACTTAGAAAGATAATAGAATAGTAGTAGGTCTTGCATCAGTACAAATTTTCTGAAAGGTATGAAATCTGAAACTGAAATGTCTGCATTATTTTCTAACTTCAGTCTTTAACAATTTGCCACTAATTTGCCAGAAAACTGCAACTTTATGAAAAACGGACCAAAAATGTGATGCAAAAATATAAAATTGCCAGACAATACAGCTGGTAACCTGTCAAAGGAGGGACACCATTTTAATATGAGCACAGTTAACTTAGAGCAGCTGACAAAATTAGAGAATCTACATGCATTTCTGAAATAAAAGTAATGTACAACTCTGATCATTACAGTTATTTATAAAAGTAAAGTAAACCCTCTATGTTTTCTTCCAAAATTGCTATTTTGTGGAGGGATCATTAGGGGAAGAGCAACAGTTTGAGCCAAAATCAGGGACAGTTGAGGTTTGGCTATGCCTAATTCTATAAAGCAATTTGCATGTACCTCTCACCCTGTTAATGCAATAAACCTGGACAAGGCCAAATATATTGAGGGAACATATAAACAGTACTAAAAATTGCTCTTGTATAAACTGGGACAGTTGATAGAACAGGTCTTATTTTAGCATGCATTTTTCTGAAGTTTATAAAGTCTGAAGCTAGTGTGTCATTATTTAGTGACTTAATTCCTAAATCATTTGCCAGAAAACTACAAATTGAGGAACAAACCAAAAATAAGAAGCAAAAAATCTATTCATTCTTTGAAAATCTGGACAGTTGGGAGGTATAGTTCAGCTGGGGCTGTCTAAGTTTGCCGCCCTTCCCCCTCACAAAACCATGGTCGAATGGAGCCTCCCCCTGCAGCCATTCCAATGATCCATTACTTTGCTATTTCACTCCATTTACCATAAACACTAATGTGCATACTGATTTACTTCTATGATGATTTGAACTTCATTTGAAAGTTTTATTTTGCATTTTACAGCACAAACACTAAGACATCTGCTAAACAAACTTGGCATTAAAACTTCTCTGCCCTTGAAACTCACATTAATTGAAACAACATTAAAACCCACATTCAAAGAAAAATACATTTTACCCATGGCAGATAAAAATTAATTCTGGGCTGCTTTTAAATCATAGGCCCCTTGCATATGAAACATATATGTGCTCTTTGATACACCTTCCTATTGCTTTGAACATTTTTCCAGTAAACAATGAAACAACTGCCCAATTCAGAACATTTCCATCATAAAAGTCTAGTCAAACTTCTACAGTCCACCATTATCAGTAAATAATATGCACAATCTCTGAAGTAGTAAAAAAAGTCATCTAAATAATTCCACGTTAAATAAATCTAACTAATGAAGAGGTTGCTGCTAGCAATCACCTTTATATTTCATGACTTCACGGCAAAATAGTGTCTGATGCCCCTGAGGAATAAATTGCCTAAATTACATTAATAATAAGCTAGTAATATTGCAATAGGAAATGGATGGCAAACTAATAACAGGCTCATAGTTAGTGTCTTAACTTTCAGTACAGCAGCATTCACCCCTTATGGCAGTAGAACCAACAACCTTCTGCATTAAAAGCAAGTACACAACATTTTGTGCTACTAGCAATGTGAGCTGACTTAGCATAATCAGCACTAAACTTCTCTTCCCTTGCAGCTCTCAGTTCCTTGTAAAATCTACGCAATACTCAACTACATCTCAACTTCGCAGCACAAGAAGTCTGGAAAAAGCCAAATTTATTGGGGTGGGTCAAAGGGCAAAAACAGGAACACATTAAACATTGCTTGTATAATCTTGGAAAGCTACTAGAATAAAATGCTGTGTTACCATCATACATTTTACTGCCAAGGTCACTGTGCAAAATAGTCAGAACAACATACCACTATGCCAAATCACCTGCTTTGTGAAAGAGAGGAAGACTGAAACTTAAATGGCTATCATTTAATGAATTCAGTTCTCACCATAGCTGTCAACCTCTTAGCACAAAACACCTGGACAAACCCAGTAATGAGGGAATACAGCCCTCAAACATATTCAGTGAATTCAGTTCTTGCCATAGCTGTCAACCTTAGCACAAAAAACCTGGACAAAGCCAATAACAGGGTATTACAGTCCCAAAAATAAGGACAAATTTCAAATAGTCATAAACTTAAAAAAATTGCTATAAAAAAGGTTGTGTTAGTATATATTTATTGCTAGAATAAAAAGTTGTTTTACTATGTCACAAACACAGGGATAAGATGCAGACTCCACACAGAAGGCACCCCAGCCAAGAATCAAACCAGAAAACCTACAGCTGTGAGGCAACAATACTGCCACTGCACCATCGAATATGTAAGGAAGTAAACATTCAGAAACATGAAGTCTGAAATTTAAATGCCTGTCAATATGTTAATCAGGACAGTCTGACTTGGAACAAAAAAAAACACAATTCTCAGCAGAGGCCCAGGAAAAAATAATGCAGACATGTCTTTGTAACATGGGAGGACACAAAAGCAAACCCACACAAACACAGGGAGAAGATACAGACCCCCCGCACAAAGAAGGCACCCCAGCCAAGAACCAAACCCAAGAACCTACAGCTGTGAGGCATCAATGCTACATTGCTACCACTGCACCATCAAATTTCAAGCACTGCAATATTTAAAAACCACAGATATGATACAGATATTGATCAGATCAAATATGAGGCAAAAATCTGCAATTTTTTTACAAATGGTGGTGGGTAGGGAATTCAGGTCTTTAACACCTGCATACAATGTACAGGGTTCAAGCCTGAGGTATTCCCTACCACACCACCATGAGTAATCACACCAGTACATCCCACCTGGGGCATTTTCACTCACATACTCACACAATCTCGTTTTCTAATTCAGTATTCCTGCCGTCACCAATGTAGGTTTGCTGTCTGATATCAGTGCTGTATGGGTAATTCTGTTGAACAACTGCTTACAAGCAGTACAGTTTCATGCATGATTATCCAGTATGAGGTTACAAAAGGACAGGCAAGACTCCTTGTACTGTTCGTAAAGCCAGACTGATTCCACATGAGACAAATGATAAACAAATTAACTAGGTGATTGTGGTGTCATATCCACGTTAAATTTAATTTTCACATTTATGATGCCACTTGCTATTATATATAACCTCTACATGATGTGTAAATAGGTATGCATATCAGAAATATAACTGTTACAATCAGCTTTTGGTGAAACCTGCTACTTAAAGCAGTTTTGCATTGAATCATACATTCAGCAGCTTGCTTCCAGTTTCATTCACTTCCTATGCATTTTTATTTGTCGGATGCAAATAAATGTTAGCTCAGAATTCTATCACTTGATGTTGCTAGCAGCATTACTGACTGACCCTCAAGTGATGAGGTTAAGGCCGTCTCTTATGATTTCCACAGATCAGCATGGATGTCTATCAAGTATGACAGGTACTGCCTGTGTACCACAGGGCTTTCTCTAACCAAAATGCGATCATCATGGAATACACACACACACACACACACACACACACACACACACACACACACACACACACACACACACACACACACACACACACACACACACACACACACACACTCTTCATATTACTCACCAACCCCTCGGGTCTTATGAAGTGAGACCAACATAACGGATCCTCCTCCCGCTTCGACCGACCACCATAACGCTTCCCGCTCGGATGAGACCAAAATCCTCCTTTTTGCTTGGAAAGCATGAAGTGAGACCAAAATCCTCCTTCCCGCTCGGAAAGCATGACGTGAGACTAAAATCCTCCTTCCCGCTCGGAAAGCATTTGAACTGGCCGGTCGGCCGGAAATACATATGTGGTGAGCTCCATTCCGACTGGCTGCCCTGATGAGCTGACGTCATCGTGCAGTAAAGCGCGAAAAAGTGAAAATTTAAAACGCTACCCCCCCTTCTACATAACTCGTACTGAAATCAGTACAGTGCGTATGCCTCCCGACGTCCCTGTAGGGAAGGTCCCATCCACCAATATGAATTCTGAATTACATAGTACATTCACATTAGTTAATGTTGTCATGATAACAACATCATTGTTATGACTCCTTAAGGCACTATGTTTAATAATAAACTGTCCCTGCTTTAAAGGCACCATTTCTGAGGTGAGATCCTTCAAACTAGCCAAGTTCACTTTAGGAAGTTTACTGTTCCTACGTCTCAGCCTATGTACATATTGTTTTACTGCATTGGTATTGGCCATAGTAGTTACAACATCAGTTGACGTGCTTGCTAGAACCTCAGAGACAATTCTACATGGGTCCTCTAATGTCTGTTCAGCTCTTCTTTTAATTTTCTCATGGACCTTCGTTTGTTCTACTCACACAACATCAGGCACATGAAAATGTGCAATACTTTTCAGTAATTTCTCGCCACTATCCACTTTCTCAGTTATAATGCGACCCTTACATTTCTGCTTAGATTTCAGTGTACAACACCAATAATTCCTCACTAACATTTTTTTTCTCCAGATAATACTAGTAGCCATCTATGCACAGTATCGACCATCCCATTTGTGACATTACAGTGCAATAACTATTGCCAAGTACTCCTGAATGTCAATGCATGTTGATCAGCCATCTTATTACAGCACACCTATAATTAAATCACATTTTAAACATTACAAACTTATATATGCTCTACATGAGGATAATGACAACGTTCCTGTACTCTAAACATGGGCTTGTATTACAACATGCATAAAGTACCTATACATAACATACATTTCAATGACATCAATACGTAATATCAGCACTTCAAAGACACCATGTACACAACATCAACTCCATCTGACACATCTATTCCACTTATCAAACCACAAGATAAGTATAGTATCACCTATAGATTCAGAAACAGTCTGCAGTACTTCACATATTCAGTCTTATGTAGACAACAGTACATAGTAAACATTGTCACTTTCACAACACTATTAGCACTTATAGCACTATTACCATATTTAGCACTTTCTATGTTCACAGTCCGCAACATATACCCATTTCGTATGCATCAATGTATTTCAACAATATCCATAAATACGCCTCAATAACAGTAGTTTCACTAATGGTAATGCATTGCAGTTAATGTCTATGGTGACATTTGTACAACATGTTTAAATTCCTGTTTTACTACACCTATATCACCAGCAGCAGATTGTAATATACTTACACTTACTAGCTATTCTTTAATATCCAAAATGCTGCTTCCGAACATTGTCTTGCACAAAATTCCTACTGATATACTACAACGCTGTGTTGACATCTAGTAATATCCCATCTACGCTGTACGCATATGTTCCACGCATCTTATATGCGAGTATGTGTTAGCGTCATTCAAAACCGCAAATCTACTGTGATGTCATCATCTTAAACAGCAGATTCCTTTGTGCGATGTTCATATGTGCAACAGCAAGTAGTATACGACATTATGAAGTTCAACATTCTAGCCTGTTGACATTCAGGGTATTTGGACGTGTGTCTGCTGAACATTTAATAGGCATGTAAGTGAGTGCCAACATTATAATAGTAATATATACATTTTTAAACTATTTTATTATTTTTTATATGTGTAATGTATTCTATATGCAGTAGGTTTCTTTAACAGTATATAGGAGGTTAATTGATTAATTGCTGTATCAGCTTTATATAGGAAGTGATGTAAGTTGATTTTATGGTCTGATGAAGCATCTTGTCTGATGTGAAAGCACTAACCTGCTATTAAAATGGTTTATTTTATTTATTCTGCTTGTTTCTTCACTGCATTTTATTTTATAGTATCTCATAACTGGGGATGCAGAAGCCAGTGCATTTCTTCGTGCCGGTCCCAAGCCTGGATAAATGGGGATAGTTGCATCAGGAAGGGCATCTGGTGTAAAACATTTGTCAAATGATATATGTGGAAAACAATACAGATTTACATACCAGATCGGTTGCGGGCCGGGTTAACAATCATCACTACCAGTACTGTTAGCCGACAGGGTGCTGGCAGAAATTGGGCTACTGTTGGCCGAAGGAGGTGAAGGAGAAGAAGAGTGGGGAGGCATGCCCAAAGGCAGGAAGAGAGGAGAAAGGTTAGGAGTGTGGTAGTGAGGGTAGGAACTTTGAATGTTGGCAGCATGACTGGTATAGGGAGAGAGCTAGCTGATATGCTGGACAGAAGGAAGGTTGATATACTGTGTGTGCAAGAGACCAGGTGGAAGGGACGTAAGGCCAGGTGTATTGGAGGCAGGTTCAAATTGTTCTGTCATGGTGTGGATGGGAGGAGAAATGGGGTAGGGGTTATCCCGAAGGAACAGTATGCGAAGAGTGTTTTGGAAGTGAAAAGAGTGTCAGGTATAGTTATGTTTATGAAGCTGGAAATTGAGGGTGTAATGATGAATGTTGTTAATGCATATGCTCCACAAGTTGGGTGTGCGATGGATGAGAAAGAAACATTTTAGAATGAGTTTAATGAAGTGGTGATGACTGTACCCAAGGGTGAGAGAGTGGTGATTGGAGCAGATTTCAATGGGCATGTTGGTGAAGGGAACAGAGGAGATGAGGGAGTGATGGGTTGGTATGGTGTTAAGGAAAGGGATGCAGAAGGTCAGATGGTAGTGGATTTTGCAAAAAGGATGGACATGGCTTTGGTGAATATGTATTTTAACAAGAGGGAGGAGCATAGGGTGACATACAAGAGTGGAGGGAGATGCACACAGGTGGATTATATCCTATGCAGGAAGGCCAGTTTGAAGGAGATTGGAGACTGTAAAGTGGTGACAGGGGAAAGTGCAGTTAGGCAGCATAGAATGGTGGTCTGTAAAATGATGTAGGTGATCAAGAAGAGGAGGAAGAGTGTGAGGGCAGCACCAAGGATCAAATGATGGAAATTGAAAAAGGGTGATTGTGAGGTGGAATCCAGAGAAGAGTTAAGACAGGCACTGTATGGCAGTGAAGAGTTACTGAACAGCTGGTTAACTACAGCAGAGCTAGTAAGGGAGACTGCTAGAAAGATGCTTGGTGTGACATTTGGACAGAGGAAGGAGGACAAGAAGACCTGTCAGTGGAATGAGGAAGTACAGGAGAGTATACAGAGAAAGAGGTTGATGAAGAAGAAGTGGTATTGTCAGAGAGATGAAGAAAGCAGACAGGAGTATAAGGAGATGAGGTGCATGGCAAAGAGAGAGGTGGTGAAGGCTAAGGATAAAGGTTTATGAAGAGTTGTATGAAAGGTTGGACACTAAGCAGGGAGAAAAGGACCTGTACCGATTGGCTAGACAGAGGGACCGAGCTAGGAAAGATGTGAGGCAGGTAAGGGTGACAAAGGATAATGATGGAAACATACTCACAAGCAAGGAGAGGGCATTGAACAGATGGAAAGAGTACTTTGAGGGGCTGATGAATGAAGAGAATGAGAGAGAGAGATAGAGAGAGAGAGAAGGCTGGATGATGTGGGGATAGTGAATCAGGAATTGCAATGGATTAGCAAGGAGGAAGTAAGGATAGCTATGAAGAGGCTGAAGTATGGAAAGGCTGTTGGTCCAGATGACATACCTGTGGAAGCTTGGAGGTGTTTAGGAGAAATGGCAGTGGCATTTTTAACCAGATTGTTTAATGAAATCTTGGAAAGTGAGAGGATGCCTGAAGAGTGTAGAAAAAGTGTTTTGGTACCGATTTTTAAGAATAAGGCTGATGTGCAGAGGTGTAGTAACTACAGAGGGATAAAACTGATCAGTCATAGAATGAAACTATGGTAAAGAGTAGTAGAAGCTAGGTTAAGAAGGCAGGTGATGATTAGTGATCAGCAGTATGGTTTTATGCTAGGAAAGGGCACTACAGATGTGATGTTTGCTCTGAGAGTGTTGATGGAGAAGTGCAGAGAAGATCAGGAGTTGCATTGTATCTTTGTGGACTTAGAGAAAGTTTATGGCAGGGTTACTAGAGAGGAGTTGTGGTATTGTATGAGGAAGTCAGGAGTGGCAGAGAAGTATGCAAAAGTGGTACAAGATATGTACAAGGGTAGTGTGACAGCGGTGAGGTCTGCAGTGGGACTGACGGATGCATTTAAGGTGGAGGTGGGATTACATCAAGGATCAGCTCTGAGCCCTTTCTTATTTGCAATGGTGATAGGTTGACAGATGAGATCAGACAGGAAGGTCCATGGACAATGATGTTTGCAGATGACATTGTGATCTGTATGGGAGTAGGGACCAGGTAAAGGAGACCCTGGAGAGGTGGAGATATGCTCTAGAGAGAAGAGGAATGAAGGTCAGCAGGACTAAAACAGAATATATGTGTGTGAATGAAAGGGAGGATAGAGGAATGGTTAGGATGCAGTGAGTAGAGGTGGCGAAGGTGGATGAGTTTAAATACTTGGGATCAACAGTTCAGAGTAATTGTGAGTGTAGAAGAGAGGAGAAGAAGTGAGTACATGCAGGGTGGAGTGGGTGGAGAAGAATGTCAAGAGTGATTTGTGACAGACGAGTACCAGTAAGAGTGAAAGAGAAGGTCTCTACAAGAGGGTAGTGAGACCAGATATGTTATATGGGTTGGAGACAGTGGCACTGACAAAAAGTCAGGAGTCAGAGCTGGATGTGGGAGAGTTAAAGATGTTAACATTTGCACTGGATGTGAGGAGGGTAGACAGGATTAGGAATAAGTATATTAGAGAGTCAGCCCAGGTTGGAAGGTTTGGAGACAAAGCCAGAGAGGCAAGATTGCACTGGTTTGGACATGTGCTGAGGAGGGATGCAGGGTATATTGGGAAAAGGATGCAAAGAATGAAGCTGCCAGATAAGAAGAAAAGAGGAAGTCCTAAGATAAGGTGTATGGATGTGGTGAGTGAGAACATGCAGGTGGTTGGTGTGACAGAGCAAGAAGCAGAGGACAGGAAGAAATGGAAACAGATGATCTACTGTGGTGACCCCTAATGGGAACAACTGAAAGAAAAAGAAGAAGTATCTTGTAACATAAAACATACATTAGGTTTTTTGCATGTTGCTTTTGCCACCTTACCTGCAAGCCATCAAGTAAACCTCCAAACTATTCTGTGATTTCCCCCATATGCCAGAGTGAGAGCTGTCCAAAGATAACCATCATTCAGACCACCTTGAGTGTGCTTTGTGGCCTTACTGGTATCACAGAACCAAAGGGTATTTTTAATGACTTAAATCCAACTCTGGGTAGATAGGCTTGTGATTTATATCAGCATGGAGGTCCACAGTACCTTTCTTACAATAAGTACATGACTCACACATCCAACTTGATAACTACCATCCAGTGGCATGTTGGTAAGCCTAATATTGGCCACAGGTGACATAAATGCATTCCGCACCTTCCTCCAAAGGAATTATCTATTAGACAACCAACTCCACCCACTTTGCTCATCCAGGATTATTTTGCAGAAGTAGTCTTCAGCAGAATAAAGTATGTACATGTTTTAACTTTTTAATAATTTCGTAATCTTCAGCTGCATTGTTCATTCCATTTTGGATAATAGAACACAATTTAATGGTATTTTATGAAATAACACAGCTCTTGAATTTTAAATTATTCCTATTAATGATTTCACATAATGTTCTGCGAATGTACTATAATGACCATGAGTGTGCACATGCATTGTACAGTATATTATCATCTGGATGACTCAGGTTACTGTGGATAGAAAGAAGTAACATGAAGTGCAAATGCTAATCCATCCTGGGTCACCTAGGCCAGAGTCAAGTCTTTATTGCTCTATGCCATGATACCCAACAGGTTTTCTTCAAGATTAATTATTGAAATCACAGTAATGCAAGGCAGTTCACTTAAAGGAAAACTATGGTATAATAATATAAAAGTGGTAATACACCTTTAACCTCATTATAGAATACATTTTATACCATTAAATGACACAAATAGCTATGGATATTCTGATACTTTAATGTTAACATACCTGCCATGGCTGATACGTTGAAATATCAGCACAAGATGCATTAGAAAAAGGCCCAAATTCAGGTTTGCATGTAATCATATTATGCAGTGCATATACTAAGGCATATGTAGCATGGTATATATGGTAAACTGGCCTAAAGTTTAATATGTCAAAAAAAGAGCTGTCAAGGCTTTTCAACTCTTCTTGTCCAGTGCAAGATGATGCATCCAGTAGTTGTGTTGACTGATTTATTCTGGTCTGCCATTTACAATTAAACACATTTTCCCAGAATGTGTTAACAAATATATCACCTTCTGATTTGAATGGATGAATGTTGGAAAGAAACTGCTTATAGCCAAAAATTTCACTTTCATGATGTGCAAATCCAAGAGTTCCATTTACCAGTTCCCAAATCTGTTTCTTGAATGTATCAATAAGGACTGTACATGACTGGATAGAGGCAATCCAAGTTTTTTCAGCTAAACTGTAAACAGAAATTTCTTCCATCAAAGGCAACCAAATGGTTGTAGGTACATAGACTATTATTACATTTACTGAATAGGTTTTAATCAACTCAACAATAGAGGTAAGTTTCTTCTGAAGATTATCACTTGTAACTGTTTCCAAAAAAGCAACACACCCACCAGATTGAACAAATTCTTTCTTTAAATTCTGGCTTCCCATTTGGCCATAGTCATCAGCAGAAGAAATAATTCCAACCCAAGACCAGCCAAAGTACATCAATAGTTTGGCGATGGTATAGCTCTCACTATTTCCATTGCGTATTGTTCTAAGGAATGATGGGAATTGAAATTTGTCACTGAGGAGGTAAGATATTGCCCCATGGCTGATCTGTGAACATATAAACAAAGGGCATCATTGATATAATTCACAATATAGAAAAGTGAAATTACTATATTAAGTTAGGTGATGTAACAGACATCTGGTCTTATTATACTGCTAAAAATGTAGCTCATATGTTTTCTGTATATTTTTATTAAATATTTTTTGTTCCCTTTGCACCTTATCCTACCCAGCCAACCTCCAATGCCCAATGTCTATGACAGGTCTAGCAGATATCCTCCTACTCTCCTTTCCCAGACTTTATTTATTTATTTATTTAACATTTGTTGACCGGGAAAGTCCGACTAGGTTCCACAGAGCCTGTTTGGGGAGAGCGGATGGATGCCATGATGCATGATGTTGGAATGTGGAGGAGACCAGAGAGGAAACTGAGGAAAAACCCACAACAACCACACACACAAAACAAACACCACAAGAAGGCACCCCCAGCGAGAATCAAACCCGAGAACTCTCTGTGTGAGGGTGGACAATGTTAACCACTGCACCACTGTGACTTCTTCTTGTCTTGTTGGGTCACATTGTCGATATCCTGGGGGATCACTTATCTGTGCATCCATCTGTGTTTTTTTTTAATAGGACCCACCCGCTGTCATTTCCCTGCCCCTCCCCGGTGCTCAACTGTTTTGGAGGACAACTTCCCTCTTTGGACTAAGCCTCTCCTTAGGGAGTATGATTGATGAATGCCCTCTTACCTAGGATAGGCACACCAATCCATCCCTACCACTCCATCAGTTGCCTGAGCCTGCAATCAAATACAGTTTTCCTGGGCCATAATCAGAGCTTTATCCCTGTTTGCCATCAGAGCAGTTTCATGTTTTCTTTTATATTTTGATCATGTTCTATAACTGATATGAGACTAAATCAGATTTCATAAAAGAAATGGCTCGACTTTGAGCCATCACACACAATTGTTCAGCAGAAACTATAAGTAATATTTGAGTATGGATAGTTTGTAATTTATTCATAGATGATATTCTTAAACTATGGCAGTGAACCATAAATTCACTCCTTCCCTGGTTTATCATCCATGTCCCTCATGTTTAGGGGCAACAATTAAATGTCCCAGTGTAGACTTTTTAAGCCTACCACTGGGTTATTCATACACAAAATGTAAGGGCTGAAGTCTATCATGGAAATGGAAGGCTATAGGCTTCTTTAGATCCTCACTAGCCAAATACGTACCTTTGAACCTATAAACCTATGAAATTGTGTGGATCTTTATTAGTAATAGACAACCATATGTACACCAACAAACCTTTTTGCTAAGTGATTAATAAAAGTGTGTTTACAGAAAGAATGACCATTTACTAAACTGTGTTTATCAGTTCAAATGTAATCTTCTGCAAAATAAAATGTACATGTTTTAATTTTTTTAATATATTCTTAATCTTCAACTGTATTTTTCATTCCATTTTGGATGACAGAACACAGTTTACTGATATTTGAAATAACACAGCTCTTGAATTTTAAATTATTTCTATTAATTATTTCACATAATATTCTCTGAAAGTACTATAATGACTGTGTGCATCATAAAGTCATCTTGGATACTCAGGTTACTTTGGAGACAAAGAATAACATGGAGTGCATATTATACAATGGCAATATTTTATAAAGGTAAGAGGTTTGTTTTTAAAAGAATCCTCTAGATGTTAAGAAGCCTACAGTTTTCTAAGAAAGGTGTACAGAAAAATATATTAAACAGTAACACAGATACTAGTATGAGGGAATCATGTTTACTTAGGACATTTCAGATACTATAATTTAAAATGCAAAGATGAACAGGAAACTAACTAATTTTATATAAAACAGCCTCAGTTACTCACAGCAGGAAAAAGAAAAAAAGAAAAAAAATGTACTATGTTAGCGCTTTCACGGTATTCACTGCTTCATCAGACATATATTCTCTTAAAAACAGAAGCATTTTAAAACCATATCAATTAATGACATCATATATCAATCAACAAATTAAAGGCACTTTGTCAAGCACTTAAAATTTTTTAAAACACTATCTTAAAAATAGCAGTTTAGTGTTTCGTCATACTTTAATGCTTCAAAGTCTCTCTTTCAGAAAGGGTTTTAGGGAGACTTTGGCATTCAGTCCCAGAGGTCTGTCTGCCTGAAGTTTAATTATTCTTATTTTTTTTTTTCTTTCATGTAACAAACTAATTTTACCTGGAAGGCTTCCTCTATGACTGAGTAAACCTTATACATAATATCAGTTTGTTTTCTGTTCATTATTGGTTTCATTTTAGTGTCTGAAGTGTCTGGAATTAACAAAATGATTTGACATTAGAAGCTGACATTGCGGAAAAATGGTTTTCCATTGTTCTTTCCTTACAAATAACACCATTGTTAAATCTTAAGTGTTCCATATACAGGATGTAGTTAATATACCTGTCCGTAGTATGAGGCAGTAATGTAGTATCTTAGGCTACACCCTTATGACCAAACAGCTACATCACTGTAAACAAAATATGAAGCAGAAAAAAGTAACATGATAAAAAAATAAATAAATGAATAAAACTAATTTCTTCAATTAAAACATGTCAATAAAACAGCAAAGATAAAAAATAAAAAAGTTTAGTTTAAAACATTAATGTGAATTTTCAGACTGCACCAGAGTATTTTGCAATAATAAAGTTTGCATAAGGATATCTGTAAGTAAGTGATGGATCTACTCTGACTTCATCATTTACATTTAGGATTAGCTGATTTGAAGGGATATTTTAGAGCTACACAGCTCTTATATATAACACAAGCAGAATGCTGCAATTTAAAGTGGAAAGAGATGGTGATGAAGCATTGGGGAAATTAAAGAAATAAGGAGAAAGTTGGGACTTTGGATACAGATACTTAAGGAGAATAACCACAGTTATTCAAAATATTGTATTCATAACATAGCAGGAAGTATTCAAAGAACCAAGCCAATATGGGAATGAAGAAAGGAGATTCTGCCAATTGGGATGACTGCAGTTAGGGGTATAGAGAGAACAGACAAGACCAGTGAGCTGAAATTTACTGCAGGAAACCATTAAAGGAACCAGGTTATTCAGAACAAATAATTAGAGAGGAAGAGGTAACAGAATGGGAAGAGGCCAAGAAGAGATTTTGACTGTAGCTAGAGACTGCCTTCCCTATGAGGGATTGATATCAGAATATAGACAAAGAGACAGCAATGAGGGAATCCTAAATGAAAGACCTGTGCTGGTAGAGTTTTTAATGAATCTAGAATAGAAGTTGCTGTTTAAAAAGGGATAATTAGTAGGGCATATAAAATATTCCATGATAAATGTCGGAGTCAATCAGAATAATTTAGAGAATCAATCATAATAATTTAGAAAAGATTGGGAGGAGAGACTGGATAAGCAATTCAGAAAGAAACAATAATAGGACATATGTATGGCTACCAAATATCCAGTAATGTCTAGCAGGTTTGGGATTTTGGCTTGAAAGTGTCTGCATAGGTACTGCCATACCTAAAGCAGATGCCAAAGGATTTTTCCTTGGGTAGATGGCAAATGTTGGGGGAGTGATAGGGAAGAAAGAGATAACTGGGAACATACGTTTTGGGATTATACCAAGTTTGTAAACTTTAAACATTTCCTATAGAGTACTCTGTCAAAACTACTGAGCGAGGAAATTAGTGTAGCAAAGTAATTATTTTTTGAGCTAGGACACTGGATCTGAATAGCCTAGACATAATAAGTCCTTGTTAAGTTTAATTCTGGTGGCTGCCAAAAAAGTTTCAAGAAAAAGGAAACCAATGTCTAAACCAACTGTATTTGAAGTAGCGAATATTGCAACTTAAATTAAAAAAAAAAAAAAACAACAGGAAGTGGGATCTTTAGAAAAGGGCAGGAGCAAGTTACATAGAAAAAAAATGGACATTGTGGGAACAATATATGCAGAAACATGTTTTGGAGATGGAATGAGGTTTAAGGGAAGGGAAGAATTAATCAGTTTATGTAATGTTGGATTGGTTATATTGTACAGAAGAATATATGTGATGTATAATGTCTGTAACTTTAAATATGTTAATATTGTTTGTTTTCTTTTATATGAATGTAAGTTTGTCTATGTCACAAGAAATAGTTCAATAAAGGTGTAAATAAAAAAAAAACATTGGATAGACTTAAAATAGCCCTCAAGGGCTAGTGCTTATCTACGAACCTATGCATACAGCATGCAGTGTCTCTTCCCTGAATTGCTTCAAACTGATCTTGGCTCCTGGTGAGTGTTGTTTTGTTGTGTCGTCACTTCTGATGATGACTCTTCGAACACTCCTTATATATTAGGCAGTGTACTTCTCCTGCAATGTTTACAACATGCCTTAATAACTGCTTTTCACATGGACTATGAGGGACAAAACATTTAAGAGGATAAACTCTATTATGTCCTAGCACTGTGAATGACATGTGGCTAAGAATGTTTATTAACCTCTAAGATGTATGCTCTATAAAAAACAGTAACCCTATGGTCTGAGAAATATTTTTTCTTCTCTTCTGTTTTGAACTTTAAAGGTGAAGAAGGAAAATCCTAGTAGACACTTTGAAACAATAAGTAACTATGTCAATCTAAGGAGAAAGTTTCTTTTAAAGACAAGAATTATTAACTCTTTTTGAAGACAAGAATTATTAACCCTTTTTTGAATTTGTCTCATAAGTGCATATAGAGTATTGATGACTAGTAGGAAATCCTAGCTTAAAATTTACACAATACAGTGTTGCCTAAAACATATTTGCCATATAGCTGAATCCACCATATTTTTGCTGTGCTAATACTCAACTCTTTCCCTTCAGTCTAGAGACATGCAACACACAGTTTTGCTTCTTTTTTCAGATACAATGTTCTACCTCATATCTATCCTGGCAAAATAATAATTCCACACCTGCATACATTTGTACAGAACTATTGTCAGATGGAAGAAAGGGCAAAATCTGCTAAACTTTGTCTGAATTATCACCTTGTCTTATCTGAACAAAGTCTTTCCAAGAGAAACTGGATTTGTACATTTTGACTACTTAGTAAAGGATGCTTCTTCTGCGCTTGTGTCAAACATGATATTTATGAAAATCCATTCTTCGTAGGATATATCACATGAGAAATATGCCTGAGTGAACTACTAAAGGTTTGCATTCTAAACTTTGCAGGACACTGACCAAAGATTTGTCAAACTACAGCTAACTAAGAGTGTAGCTTATCCACAGAAGACCATACTTGACCTTCACCTATAAGTGAAACGGTTGTTGTGCTTACAGCATTTGCTTTTCACTTTTTCCCTTCCTCGTACGATCCTTAATCCCTCACATTACTGCTGTAGAAGTGAGACTAGAATGTAATCATCTATTGACTTTAATCCCAGTACTCTAGTCAATACATGCTTGTAAAATAACTCTTCTTAACTCAGTGGGTGTGGCAAAGGTGGCAGTGCTGGTGGTGGTGGTTAAAGTTCACTTCATGATGATAGTGATAGTAACACTGGTAGATGCAGACATAGAAAAGGGGATGATGGTGATTAGGGTGTTGGAACAGTTGTGTGATGGAGTGCTGTTATGAGTGCAGATCTTTTTTCACTTCTCATGAAAACACAACTAGTCAATTCACGCTTTGTGGTATAAACTGTGCATAACTAGTCTTACAGCGAGGTTTAGACAACTGAACATACTACAAATTTAGTTTCCATTTATAGCAGCCATGTTGTTCAACATTTTGAAGTGCCCATTTCATCTTTTATTAGTTATAATTACTTACCAGGTAGGTGTAGATCACAGAGCACAGGCTATGTGCTGTATCATTAAAAAGCACGTCAAAGACTGAGCATGCATGGATAAATGTTAGACACGTGCCATTCTTAGTGCCATTTTGAGAGTGCAGACAGAGAGTAAGCATGTATGATTATAGCAGTTAGTTTATATACAAGTTATATCGTGATGTGTTTGTATAAAATAAAGCTGCTTGAACAGAACCCATAAAGACTCTTCTATTGCATCCAAAGTAGAAGAGCGAAATGGTGTCAGAACTGAGATCAAAGAAAATAAGATTCAGATCCATGAGGTGCAGAGATGACCGTAAAGGTAAATTAAAAGAAACAAGCATGCAAAAGACACAGAAAAGAAGCAAAGGTAATGAGAATACGCACAAATTACTTATTTCATAAAAAGGACAAAACGGGGCATTACAAGGGCACAAAACCCATTAAACAAGCAGGAAGCATAAACGGCTTATTAACTAAAGGAAATTTTAAAATAAAGGTGTTTAATGAAGCAATTAACAGAAAAGTAAAACAAGCATGCTTAAAGGCAAAACAAGGCAAAACAACCATGTTTAAGGCAAAAATAGGCATGTTTAGAGTAAAATGAGCACAAGGAAAGTGCAACGGGCATGAAAAGAGATTAAATCAGCAAAATCAATATAATAAGGGTGAAAAAGGGCACGTTAAGTGTAGATTAAGCAGGGCGACTGTATATTTTTTGGCAAAGTGCTGTGTTTTAGCATTACTATGGCTTTGTATTGTATTAAGGGCATAACTAAAGTTATTCAAAGTATCTCAAAGTGTGTAAAAGTGCTTACACTGTTTGCTTATTACTGTGCATGTATTTCTAAGAGTCATTTGTGTGCAAAGTGCAACTATTTCTTGAAGTGCAGTGAAAGTATAGCCATTTTGAAAAGTTCTTGTGCTGGCTGTCTCTACTTACAAAGTGCTGCCTTGCACTGAAAAGAACTGCCTAGAAAGATACTGCCATTTTAGGGAAGTTTCAGTGTGTTCTGTTCTGTTTTATTTGCAAAGTGCTATTACTTTAAAATTTTATTGACTCTGAGATTCTCCTCCCCAGTTTATTCACATTGTGCAGTTATGTGAAGTGTTTCTTAAAATTATGATAAATTACTTTAGCAATGCAATAATTTCAAAAGTATTACAGCATCCTAAGAAACTTATTCTGCAGAGTTCAGTTACACTGAGGCTTGCATCATGCAGTTGCTTGACATGTTTCTTACACTGATAAGAGGTGATTTTGTGCAATAAAGTAATTTCAAGAGTATTACAGTGCCCAAAAGAAACTTACTTCATGAAGTTCAGTTACTCAGACTCGCTGTGCTGTTGGGCAGAGATAGAAGTACTGGCATAAATTTCTGGCATATGTGCATGTGTATGTGTTCGTCCTTAAGTGCAAAACCCTTCACTGGTACGTGTTAATATGGCTGATGGATTTCGAAAGCCCCTACCTCTTGTATTTATCATAATATTGTAGAGAACTGGAGAATATCCAAGCAAGAGTGATATTTTTATACAGCCAGCTTATTCATATAAAGATGCATACACCAAGGCATTCATTTTGTTAAACCTAGCTGGGTCAGAGGCAATAGAAAGAAAGCATTCATTTGTGTATGCACCAGCAGTATATGAAAGAGAAGGTGAAAACCATTGTATTGTTGTACAGGCTAAGTCAAGGGAAGGCCCCAATTGTTTGAAGTGCAAGTTCAAAGAAATGTGTTACCCGCAGACAAATATTACACTGGAGAGGCATTTTTTGTTACACGAGAGATCAGAAACCAGGGAAACTTTTGCAGCTTATATAACTGATTTGAGAAGCAAGGCTAAAACGTGTCAGTTTGGTGACTTAAAAGATGAGTTAATAGAGGACAGGCTTGTGTGTGGTATCAACAGTGCTGCTGTGAGAAAGATCTTGCTGCGTGACAGTGATTTAAAATTGATTAAAGCCACAGAGATTTGCTAAATCCATGAAATGACAGAAAACACACAAGTATGTTGGTAAGTGACCGGGGCATGGTTTCAGCAGGCTCCAGAGCAAATGTAGAGAGCATGCAGCATGTGGCAAACAGAAATAGACCTACTAAGTACATGGCAGCCACAACCCCTGCTGGCTCATCAAGAAAACTGCGTAGTTTTCCAGTAAATTCTAAGACCAGTTTAGTTAAAGGAGCAAGTCTCTCAGTGCAATACAAGCATGAATCAGCAAAACCCAAGCCCAGCTTTATTGTTAACAGTTGTAATTGTGGTGAAAATCATGAGTCTAAAAGAGAGGTGTTTAGCATTTGGTCAGCAATGTCACAAGTGTAAAAAATGGAACCACTTCCAAAAAGTTTGCAAATCAGGCAAACCTTGCACAGTTGTAAAGCAGGGTCACACAAAAAAGCAGGTTGATCAAGTAAAGATGCAACAGTCAGCTTTCTATGTGTATGGTGTATCAGTAATTGGTGAAAGAGTTGATACAATGAATTTATTGGCAAAGAACAAAGCATTCTGTACAGTCCGTATCAATGGTAAATCCACAGAACTTAAAGTACACACAGGTTCAAAGTACAATGTTATGTCAGCAGACACATTTGCTAGAGTGAGAACTAAACAACTCAATGTGTCCAGTAGTGTGAAACCTGTTGCTTCTGGAGATGAAGATATTCAAACCGAAGGCTCAGTGATGCTTTCATGTTATTTGGCCAAGAACTGTTACAACTTCTTATTGTATGTAGTCAGAAAACCAGTACAGTCTTTATTGGGTCTGAAAGACAGTTTGGAAATGAATCTGTTTTCTTTTACCAAAAAGGTTAATCACATAAGTGCATCTTCTAGTTCCAATTTTTCAGAACTCATTTTCTCAGAGTATAATGATGTTTTCGAGAACAGGTTGGGTGAACTTCCAGTAGTGTATTCTATGAAGTTAGACACAGAGGTCACTACAGTAGTCAGACCAGCAAGAAAAGTTCTGATAGCTGTGCATGGTAAAGTTAAGGCTCATTTGGACAAGATGGTACAGCAAGGTGTAATTTGTCCAGTTACAGAACCAACTGAATGGGTGTCGTCAATGGTAGCAGCTCAAAAAAAGATTCAGATAAAATCAGAATATGCATTGACCCAAGAGATTTGGACAAACCATTGAAAAGACAATATCATCCAATACGCACAGTTTAAGAGATTGCAGCCCTAATTGCAAATACCACTGTTTTTTTCAGTCTTGGATGCAAGGGGTTAATTTTGACAAATGATGTTTGATCTCAAATCCTCATTACTAACTACTTTTGGTACTCTGTTTGGCAGATACAGATCTCTAAGGATGCCATTTGGAATAAATTCTGCAAGTGATGTCTTTCAGCATGCAATGGAGCAAATTATTTTGGGTTATCCTTGTACCATAATAGTCGATGATTTACTGGTTGGAGGCAATAGTGAAGCAGAGCATGACAGAAGCCTAAAGAAAGTCCTAGACAGAGCAAGAGAAGTGAACTTGAAGCTCAATCCTCTGAGGTGCAAATTCAGACTCCCAGAAGTTACATATATAGGTCATTTGTTTACCAGTACTGGTTTGTGACAAGACCCGACCAAGCAAGCAGCCATTCTTGAGATGTCAGCACCAGACAAATTTCAAGCCCTACAATGTTTCTTAGGCATGGTCAACTATTTAGTCAAGTTTATACCAGACATCAGTGAGTTGACAGCACCTTTAAGAGAGCTAACACACAAAAATATTGCATGCTCATGGTTATAACAGCACCAAAAGGTGTTTGAATAGCTCAAGTAGAAAATTGCCATCCCACCTACATTAAGATTTTATGATGTGAACAAACCAGTTACTCTTTCATGTGATGCTTCAAAATTTGGTCTAGGAGCAGTTATACTTCAAGAGGGCAGACCAGTAGCTTAGAATCTAGGCATCTAGAACACTTACCCAAACTGAAATGCAGTATGCTCAAACTGAGAAAGAACATTTGGCAATAGTATTAGTATGGTCCAGGTTTCATGATTATATTTATGGTCGGATTATTTAGATTGAAACTGACCACCAACATCTAGTTACTATTCTAAAGAAGCCTATGCATTCAGCTCCAGAAGATTACAAAGAATGATGCTCAAATTGCAAAAGTCCAACTTCAAAATGGTCTACACAAAAGGCAAACTATCTATCTGGCCGATACCTTATCCAGATCACCCAGGAATATAATTTGACAGGTTGGCAGTGAGACTTTTGACATTGATGTAATGGCAGAGCATAATTTTTCTACCACTAGGCTTGATGAGTTGAGAAGTCACGCTAAGATTGATCCAATTTTGCAAAAGCTCAGTCACTACATTAATGCTTGATGGCCATCAAAGCACTCTAGTGTACCACCAGAAGTGCAAACCTATTTTTCCTACAGAGATGAAATGTTGATGGAAGATGGCATTACTTTTAAAGGTCCTAAAATTGTTGTTCCAGCTTCCTTACAACATGAGTACATCCAGAGGCAAGCAAGAGCATTAGTATTTTGGCCTTCTTTACTAAAAGACATTGATAAAGTAATATCTTCTTGTTCAGTATGCAATAGTACTACATTGCGCTTGCAAAGAGATCTGCTTCAGCTAAATCCAGTTCCTGAACTACCTTGGTCGATGGTAGCCACTGATATCTTTGAGTGGAACAATCAGTACTACTTAGTACTGGTAGACTATTATTTTAATTGGTTTGAGATTGGTCTGATTGGTCTACTACCTAATTGAACATCTACTACTGTTATTACTAAGGTGAAATGTCATTTCTCAGTCCATGGTAGTCTGCACAAAGTTATTTCTGACAATGGTGCTCAATGTATTAGACAGTTGTTTCAGAAATTTGCAAAAGAATGTGAGTTTTTACACATTATCAGCAGTTATGAGTATCCTCAGTTGAATGGCCTAGCTGAGCGAGCTGTGCTGAGTGCAAAATAACTACTTGAAAGGTCAAGGTGTGACAATTTAGATGTTTTCTTAAATCTCCTTAATCTTAGGAATGTACCACGTGATGATGTTCTCGGATCTCCAGCTCAACGACTTCTTTCCAAGCAAACAAGAACTATGTTACCTATTGCTACAAATCTATTGAAGCCTAAAGCCATTTATAATAAGACCATCAAGGTTCAATTATTTAAGAAACGTTCAATCCTGAAGTCATTGTACAAGTCAAGCAAACTTTGTTCTCCATTAAGGGAAGGAGAAATGGTCAGACTTCAAACAGAAAAAAGTTTCAACCATATAGGACATGTTATTGGCAAATGCCCTGAACCGAGATCCTACCTTATAGAATTGGAAGGTACACAGTACAGGAGAAACAATAATCATCTGTTACCTGTACCAGAACCATCGTCCCAATATTGTTATAGTGATTTAAAGTCTAAATATCAGAGTGAACCAAGTGTTGTTTCCATACCAGAGGGTATTCCTACCTTTGAATCCATTCCTGAAGATGTTCAAGTCAATCAGAGATCGAACATTTTTCAGAGGCAGTTCTAATAGTTAAGCCCAATTCCCAATTTTATGTCACATGTTACAGACAAGTATCTAAGCCCAGTGTGAAATATGCAGCAACATGGACTTAACTGTGTATATATACATATATATATATATATATATATATATATATATATATATATATATATATATATTATGTATTATATTTTGTATAAATGCATGACCAATAATTGTCTGTGATATCCGCATGTCAAAAGAGTTTCATAACATTGCATGTATTGCTTTTTCAAGAGGGAGGATGTAGATCAAAGAGCATGAGCTATGTGCTGTATCTTTAAGAAGCACATCAAAGACTGAGCATGCATGTATAAATGTTAGACATGTGCCATTCCTAGTGCCATTTTGAGAGTGCAGCCAGAGAGTAGGCATGCACGATTATAGCAGTTAGTTTGTATATAAGTTACTTAAGTTAAACTCAGTAAACTTGTATTGTGATGTGGTTATATAAAATAAAGCTGCTTGAACAGAACCCATAAAGACTCTTCTATTGTGTCCAAAGCAGGAGAGGGACGGTAGGAGTGAAATTTATTCCATTCCAATCGATTTTCTTAACCTAGCGGCTTTTGTCAGAAGATCTGTATCTTTATTGTGGTTCATTGTTACCTCTAATCTACAGGATTCTACCCCTGAGAACCTGTCTGATTTTCCACAACTTTTGTAGGGTGCCTCTTGCTTTCAAAACTCTAATTGCCTTTCCACAACCACTAAATAATTAAGTTAATCAACTCATTCATTCATTCATTCATTCATTCACTCTTTGTTGACCAGATTAGTCCCACTAGGCTAGTGATCTCTTTTCAGGGGAGACCTGAGGTGATATTTGCTGATATAATCACTCTCACATTATGTGATGTCTCCTCTAGTATTACTGTACATCCCAGCCTTCTTTGCAATAACCATATATAATATGGTGCAACTTCCATAGCAAGTACTTCTTACTTTCCACATGTACCTTCACTGGCTCTGTGACTGTCAAAAGGCACCAGATTAAATACATATAAGAAAAATAAAATGGGGCTTGCATGTTTTGTAGGGTAAACATTTTATTTGGTTATTCACAATGTTGACATCTGTATATTTAGTTCTTAGATATATATTATAATCAACATCAACACAATGGAGGTACAGCAAAAAACACATATATCATTCAGTCTACATGAACCAAATCGACCCTGAAAAAGAAAAATAAATTCTGCACTACTCTTGGCCGAAAAAGGTAGCAGAAAAAGAGGATACAAATCATTAAATTGAATCCAAAATATTAAAACCGAGGCTGTTAAAAAAGAAATTATATATGAAAAAGGCACCAAACAACTATATCATTACAAAATCAACAAAGAAAAAAGCAAACAAACAAACAAACAAAAAAAAAACAAAATACAATAAATATAAGAAGTAAATATTGTGGGAAGAAATAGCCAGGGAATTGCTATGGCTAGGCTTGTATAGGCCCTATGGCCAATAAAGTACCAACCTATGAACCTATGAACCTCTATTATCTAAGTTAGTTAGTTATATTATTATATTTACTATCAATTATATAGCTGTAGTTGTTATCATCCGGAAGTAACTGTAGAAGTATATATTGGGATAATAATATATGTATTGTATTTTGTTATTTTCCTTTTGTCAGATACATTGAGATCAGATATTTTGTAATCTGTCCCCCAGTATAGTCCTGTTTATAGACCTTACACAGAAGTAAGTCACTTACACTGAAACTAACTATTTTGGAATCTGGCCCTTAATCTCTGCATACTTGCATTTTATGTAGACAGATAGATTCCACTTATAAAGATGCTCATACTATCAAAAGAAGTTTAACATCCTTGTTTACTAGAGTTAATAAAATATTTACACCATCTTTTCTTGCTATGTTTCTTGCTACAAGAGGTGCTGAGTGCTTTGATTTTCTACATACAGTCCAATGTCAACAAACTTCATTCCAAACTAGACTTTGGTGACAAAATACACTTATCAGATATCCAATTCTTCAAATATACATGGCTGGAGCTTATAAGATTCTTAATAAGACATCTCATATAGTCTAGTCCGCACATTAAGCTAAGTAGTTCACAAATAAAGTGAAAGGTTTCTGACTTTATCTAATCATAAACCATATCTGACAAATCACAGTCAGTAAGGCTTCAGATGACTAGAACAAGGAAGATGTAATTCATGTGATGGTGGGATAGCTGTGACGAATCTTCCACCCTTCATACAGCTGTACATTTCAAATCCATTTTTTATATCTTTGCCAGTCAGCTAAGCCATTTAAACCAATGTTATCACTCATTGATCATTTATTGTTGAACTATTTTACTAATGAATTACTCAAACAAATTTGTAGAGGATCTCATGCCAATGTCATTTTCCATTTTCAATGTAAACTTTATTTTCTCTTCTGTTTTATTATGTGCTTTTGTTATTTTCATTGAACAATGTCAGTTTTCTTTGATAACTGTCCTGTGTGCCTGAAAAGGGTCTGTTAACAAATGTATATGTTTATAAAAGGAGCTTAAATCCCACCTACTAACCCTGATATTATGCCGTTGCCTTGACCACATGTAGTCTTAGTCTGTCCTACTGTATAACCTGTTGCATCTCCTAACTTTCCTTCTCTTTTAGTAACTTCTGCTTAAACTAACCTCCTAAACCCTCGGCTCTACTACTATAGCCCCCTCCTTTCTCTCCCCCTCCCATTCTCCACACTATTAATTTCCCCCCATTTTATATCAATGTCTGTAATTTGTCCTTTTGAACAATGATTATCTTTTTTGTTTTTACTCTTATATGTAGTAAATTTAGACCACTGGTATCAGTGCAACCCTTAATGTTCATAATTTTTTCTTTTGTTTTTCTCTTTATAATTAATTTTGTATTTGCATTGTTATTTTTAATAGTTTTTGTCCTGCATGTTTATCTTTGCTTTATGTTTGCTGTGGCTGTTTCCCCTTGGGTCTCCACTGAAAATGGGATGCTTACTATTAATGCAATGCAAATAGTTAATAACCTTTTATTTTTTACAATTATTTTGTATTGTGATTATTTAATATTTGTATATTGCCACTTTATTTTTACTTATGTTTCTGGGGCTTTTCCCCTTGGATCTCCACTTAAAATGGGTTGCTTACTATCAATGCAATGCAAATAGTTAATAACCTTTTCTTTTTTGCAATTATTTTGCATTGTGATTGTTACTTAATATTTGTATATTGTCACTTTATCTTTACTTATGCTTGCTAGGGCTTTCCCCCTCAGGTCTCCATTGAAAATGGGTTTGATTACAAACTCATTTGGGCTAACCTGGTTAATAAATGTGAAATAAAGTAAATAAATAAATAAAATAATACATAAATAAATAAATACGAAATATACATACATACATAGATACATAAATACATGCATACATACATAAATATATACATGCATGAATAAATAAATACATACATGCATACATACATAAATAGATACATACATGCATGTATAAAATATACATACAGGCATACATAAATGAATGGATACATACGTACATACATAAATGCATACATACATAAATAAATACATGCATATGTGATGTGTATATAAATAGATTCATATATGAATAAATAAATACATACATGTACACATGCATAAATACATGCATACATACATGTATGCATAAAATATACATACAGGCATACATAAATAAATGGATACATATGTACTTACATAAATACATACATGCATACATAAATAAATACATACACACATACATACATGCATATGTGCATGCATACATACATACATACATACATGCATATATGCATAAATAAGAGAAGACTTTAGTAAGTGGAAACAATGAAGAGTTAACAGGAGCAGTATTATTAGTTGGAGACTCTGTCACAAGAGGTCGGGATTAAGTCACAGAAGGAAAACTTAACAGTAAGAATAATGAATTTTGGGAAATCTTATGAAAGACAGGACAATGACATTCTTAAGCTACTACCACTCACTATATAAATTAGGCTAGACCTAGCAAAGACCAGGAATGTAAAGCTTGAAGAACTCACTGCAACCCTGAGAACATATTACATTGAAAAAGCTTTGATGTAACAGTGGAGTAAGAGAACAGCTTAGGCTATACAGAGCTCTGTAATAGTGTGAAGTTAATTGAGCATATATCAGGCTATTGTGCACTGAATAAAAACGTAGCAGTGTGTATCAGGTCAAAGCTCCTTTTAAATGAAATCGTAGAACAAGAAAACATAAATGAAGTATTCATTAACCATATTATAACTATATAAAAGAACCACTGAGCATGTGGAACGTGTCTCTGAATTCTGAGTATAAAATACGGTCTCGAAAATTTTCTACAATTTGAAAAACGTACTCCCACAATGCAAAACACCATGAATGATTTGTACCATTTATGTAATTGAGACCATTTATTTTATTTCTTTGTATTTAATTAATTTATGTAATTTATTAATTTGTGTACATTTCTGTATTTACTTTTCCTTTGTTAACAATGTTATTCCCACTAGGCCAGTGTCCTCTTTGCAGTGGAAACATCGTTTTTAAAACTCCTCCTTAAGGAGGACATCTGACATTGCAGCCACTCAAGCCACAGCTGCCCTACTTTACAAGTTCAGAACCATTGACCTGAGTACCCAAGACATGGAAACACATGTACTCATACTCCAGCAGTATCTCAAGCAAGCAGATCAGCTATCCAGTAGGACAAGTGTTTTTTGCAGGGAGCAAAGCTCTCTGTCGCCCCTACATGAGGGCTCTGCTTTCCTTACACCTGACTGTGATGTCACTCTGACTTAGAAAAACATTATAAAACACACAAATATAGAAAAAAACTGTCCCACCCTTTTTCTGAGTCAGAAAAGTACTACAAACCACTGTAACCAGAAATACTACGAGAAGAGATTATACTGCACACTGATTTTACAGCGGTGATACTGCATTGTGTTAAGTGAAGTTGTATGATAATCGTGCACAAGTGGGATGAGCTTTGCTGAGATGTATGCTGATGACCATATAATAAGCTGTGCTGCGTGGTCATGTAGTAACAAAAATGGTGGAGTGATTCAGGAACTTATAATCACCATGTGGCCGCATCATGCATGCTGTAATACTGAGCTGCTGTAGCTGGGCATGTGGCATACACCTGTAATCCTAGCTGCTTGGGAGGTAGAGGTTGTTGGGTCAAATCAAACTGTGCATGAGAGACCACACGTCCTAGAAAGGGGAAAAGAAAGAAAAGTGAACCCAGAAGAGAGCAGATACAAAGATTAATTTGGGTCAATGATGTACATAATTAAAGATTTCTGACAGAGTAAACAAAACATAGGCATATGGAGTTGGTGCACTTTGCATGCTTTTGCCGTGTCCTGAGCGATTTTCTCTGGTTGTTCCATTAGTCTTCGGTCTTATCAGGACATGCTGTACATGTCAACTGGATACTTTAAATGTTTCCCACGTTTCTTCACAAGACCTATTCTTCATGGATCTCAGATGTAAAAATATTTTGTTTTGATTTTTTTTCTATAGTAATCTAGTTAATTGAATGTATTTAGTTAATATGTCTATCTGAAAGAGGAAGACAAAGGGAACATTTGGTGTGTGAGGTATTTATGTAGCTGGTTAGTGTTACAGTTCCCAGAAGGTGGAGCAGCTGAATACAATTTCCATCAAGTAACTTGCCTAATGTGATGGGCAAACTAGTACAAATAACCAAATGGACACATTTCTCAATATGTACTTTTTTGCAGGTGATAAGAACTAGTAGCTATATAACAGACTATTGGCTCTGGATTAGCCCCAAAATACATTGTTTTTCTTAGACTAGTGATTACAACAGTTACTTGACATTTGAGCAAAGGGTACATTTTGTTATTACCTCTATACACACAGGTTCGCACATGCATGTTCATTTGCATGGATATGTGTGGGTTTATGCTTGTTTTAACACGGCTCCAGAGTTAGGCGACCAGACACTGCTCTGCTGTATTCATCTGTTTATGTGTAGGGCACCTCCATGCACCATCTCACACTACTGTGTAGTGGGGGTAACCACTGGTGCTTATAGATGCAAAAACTTCAGCAGATACATTTTCCCTTTAGTAGTTGAATGAGATCCAGCTGAGAATTCCTTAAATTGCACTTAGCTCCTCAGAGAGCACTTCAGCTGTACTTTTCCCCTTAAATAGTCCCAACACCACCAGATCTATGATAGTCTCATACCATTTAGAGAAATCCCGCTAGTACAGACCCTTTATAGAGCATCACATCAATATAGACCTCATTTAGAGCACCCAGTTATACCACACCCCTCAATTTTCTTTCTCCACTATGAAAACAGGATTTAACCTAGCATTATGGATGATCAGTTTCCCCTCCATTTCTCCTACCAGCCTGATTGACATAGGTATCCTGAGGCTGTGGAGCAACTGCCTCATATACACTGACAAACCCTCTACTCCTAAATCACCCTAGTACAATTTGTGAGAGATGCATCTACGCTAAGAATCTGGAGTCCTTGCTCTCTCGTGTGCAGACCAGTAACAACGAACAGGTTGACAGATCACATACTACACCTTCTACACAAACCATGCACTCAACACATAAATCGTCATATGTGGAAGTGCTCAGTAGAAACCCACCTAAACACCAGGGACTTTCCAACCATAAACATGCTACACATGCACTCAAGTCTCTCAACAACAAGTACCATTATTACTGCATCATAGTTCATGTTCGTGTGAATGACTTGAGATGTACCTCACTGGACTATATGAAGAGAGACATGCTTGAGCTCTGTGAAAATTTGTCCCAGGCAGGTATGTCCCTAGCTTTGCGCAGCATTCTAATCTCAGCTAGGATAATTCCACAATATAAACAAAAATTAACTTCAACAATAGTGTTAGTTTCTGGTGTCATTCTAAGGGCATTCAACTCCTGTCAGACTGGGATGACATGGTTGATAGACCACGGTGCTTTGCAAGAAATGGTCTTCACTTGTCACCTGTAGGTTTTCAGTTACTGGCTATGGCACTTGCCTCTTCCATACTGGCTTTTTAGGCAAGGTCTCAAGAACAAAATTTCTGATGTGAAAACATCACTCACAAATAAATTGAAGGTTATACTGCTAGGCCCTAGGAGTTTAAATCAGAAACTGCACTGTCTGGAAGCACTCCTCTCCCTGGAGGATGTTGACATCTGTGCAGTCATAGAAACTTGGTTCAGGGACGCAGAGAGTACCCTGGCCTTGCAAGGCTACAATGCCTTCCACACTTTCAGACCACAAAATGAAAATGTGAGAACCAAAAGAGGAGGAGTATCTATCTTCATCAAAGATAAATACACCTCTAGACTGGTTAGACAGGAAAACACCATGGAGTTGCTCCAAGTTCAACTAACTGTGGGTAAGGTCTCCTTCAAGTCATTGTTTGCTATGGGCCCCCTTCAGTGAAGCAAGATACCCACACTGCTTATATGGAACTACAATCAAATTACTACCAAACATTTTAATCATGGGCATTTTAACTATCCCTCCTCTTCTTACTATGAACTACACTAGAGGAGTTGGAGGTTGATATAATGGTTAAGGTATTTATCTTACAGATGCAAGGTGCATGGTTTGATTTTTACATGGGGTAATTGGCTAGGCTTAAATGAGGCAATAAAGGCAGTTAGCCTAGTACTAATCTATCGTAAACCAAATGGGTCTAGGGATACCTATTCCAGGGACTTAAACATGGCCTGCAACTTAAAGAGGACATGCTGGTGGGATAGATTTATCTCCCAGCTACTGCCACATCTTTGGACCAGGCTACTAATTCATGTGAAACAGAGCACCTCTATGACACTGTTCAAGAGGAACCTGGACAAGTGGATGGGGCACTGTAAATTCTTACTGGGGATTGTACCCACAACCCTCGTGAACATGGACAGTCATTACTAAATGCAATCTTGGGTACTGACTAATACCTCTACGGTATTACATTTAGTTGAAACTGCTAGGCTTAAAATGACCTCCGGGTCGATAGCCTGGTAATCTCCTATGATCCTATGATCCTATGACTGGGAAACTTATATTAGTACCAGCATACTCGCCCAAAGGTTCCTGGACTTTGTTAACACTAATGCCCGGGAATAAATTGTATGCAACCCCACAAAGGGCTCAAATATTCTTGACCTGGTCCTTACCAAAATGGGTGACCCTTGCACCACCACAAGTATAGGATCCTCACTGGTTAAATCTGGTCACAAATCAGTCAGATATGAAGTAGCTGTAACACCTGAATCCCTCTTAGGTGAAATAAGGCTAAAAAAATTCGCCAAAAGCTAATTATACCCTCCTAAGGGATGGCATATATAATTTCCAAGTTCTTGTACCCACAGATGGCATTGACAGCTATACTAAGGTATACACAAATGCCCTGTACAAACTCATCCACAAATGTATTGACACCTGTACCTGACAGGATCAAAACAAGATCCTCAAGAAAAAACAAGCCTCCATGGTAGACATCTAGCATTAATACGTTTTACAACAAGAGGAAGAAGTTGCTGTCAAAAAATAAAAATGGAGGTCCCAACAATGGAAGAATCCCCTCCTTTGCTTGAACAAACAAATAAGACATTTTGTAAAATCCTCTAAGGGCAACATAAAAAAAAATTAGCAGCCATAGCTAAGGATAACCATAAGGTATTCTTCAGCTATATCCGTAACCTAAAATGTAGGACCTGGACATCTGGTTAACTAGTTGTGAATAGCATCACACACTGATCCTGTGAAAATAGCTAACCTATTAGCTGACAGGTTTGGCAAAAAATGTCATCCTTCTTTTCTCTCCAAACATTCCACAAAGCATTCTCACTACAACTCCCCCATCTTACATCTCCAAAGAGCAAGTCAATAATGCTCTCTCCAAGGCCAAAGACACAGCCTCTACGAGACTGGATGGCATCCCAAATTGCGTTTTAAATGCTCTAAAACATAAGTTAGCAGCTCCATTAGACACTGTCTTCAACCACAGCCTGAGTACTGGTTTTGTCCCTGCTGAATGGAAAACAGCAACTGTCATCCCTCTTCATAAATGGGGTACAGCAACAGACCCTGAGAACTACAGCTCTATAAGCTTAACCAGCTTTACCTATAAGGCAATGGAATAGATCATTATGGACCTTATAGATAAGGATATAGGTGATCTCCAAACTCTTGATCCAACACAGTTTGGTTTTGAAAAGGCAAGTCATGCCTGTTAAACCTGGTCATCTTCTTTGAAAACACTATCAGAGCCATAGATGAAGGCAAATCTGTGCATACAGCCTACCTTGATTTGGGCATTATTAATAAACTCTCCCAAATGAATATAAAAACCCTTATGTCATCATGTGTGTTGCTAACTGGCTCACCAACAGATCACACTCAGCCAAAGTTGGGGACTTTACCTCAACCAGCAGACCTGCCACCAGTAGAGTGCCATGGGGTCAGTGTTGGGACCCTTTTTGTTTGGAATATACTTCTTAGAAGTTCAGGCCTAAACAGAGGGGCTGTGGCTGACTAAGTTTGCTGATGACTGCAAATTAAGTTCAATCATTGAATCCCCAAATGATATCAATATACTTCAAGAGGACCTTACACAAACCAGTTATTAGTGCCAAAGCTATGGACTCAAACTCAGTGCTAAAAACTGCATTATCATCCCCTTGAGTAAAAATGATATCTCTGCAGACTATCATATAAATAATAATACCCTAAGTAACAACTCAGTAGTGAGATACTTGGGAACACAAGTTGACAGTAGACTAAACTTTGACCATGTGCCTACTGTGGTAAGGAATGCATTCTACGTCGCACATCTCATTAGCAGGGGCATTGCCTCAAGAGCAAAATAAGTCATAACATGCCTGTATTTGACCCTCATCAGGCAAATAATTGAGTACAGTGCTCCCTTTGGTATGTACCTTATCATACCCCTGCAGCAAATTGAGAGGCCTCAAAGATTTCTAACCAAGAAAATTCAGAGTCTCCAGTACATGTCATACATTGAAAGACTGAAGTCACTGTCATTGTACTCAGTACCATACAGACTACTTTGAGGAGACTTGTGCCTGGCTTACAGAGCAATCTCGGATCCAAACCTAATGGAAATGCTACACATCCGCAAATCAAATAGGACAAGGGTCACCTGCTCCAGGGACCTTAAGCTGGCCTGCAACATAAATTGGAACTGCTGGAGAGACAGATATGTCTGTCAGAGTTTGCCACTCCTCTGTAATAGGCTACCAATCCACATCAAACAAAGCCCCTCTATGACCCTGTTTAAGCGCAGCCTGGATGACTGGATGGGAAATCGTAAATTCCAGATGGGGATTTCATCTGTAACACTCCTAGATATGGGCAGTCATTGCTAACTAAGATCCTGTGTCTAGGCAAGATCCTTTATATTGGGCTTCTCTAGTGTTATATTGAGTACACACAGCTAGGCTTATAAAGATCTTCGGGTCAACAGCCCTGCAACCAGCTTTGAACCTATGATCCTATATTTCATTTATTTGCAGTTTGCCCAAGGACAATTTTCAGTCATGGCCCAAGATGGTAGGCAAAGACTTCAGACAGATAACACTTATATCACGTCTACCATTAAGGGAAAGATTCATGAATCCCATCTGCATCATATTAAGTGAAGATGCTTGATAATTGTGCATGAGTAGGGTGAGTGTGATTCAGGAACCACAGTTAGGTGACAAGTCATCTAGAAATAAGGGCTCCACCAAGATGTATGCTGATGAGCATATGATAAGCTGTGTTGTGTGGTAATGAAGTAACAAAAATGATGGAGTGATTCAGGAACTTAGAAACACAGCGTGGCTGCATCATGCATGCTATAGTACTGGCCACAGCCATATGCTTGTGCTTATGCATAGGGAAACTTTGAAATATGTCACAAGTTGCTTAAGCCATTGTCAACTTGTATGTACAAAAATAATTGCTGCTCAAGTTATATACACATACGTGCATATATAACTTTAATACATATGTATAGAACATACATACAGTCAAAGTGATGTATACACAGATAATCTAGAATTTTACCAGTCTATGCAGAGACTGTTCACTCTGTGCATTGAGCCAGGCAGCCCAAGCCAGGTTATTCTACAGGCCATGTCAATCTTATCATCATTTGCACTCATTAAGATGTATTACATATCTATTACAGCATGTAACCAGATGAACTAGACAGTAAAATTATGCAAGCACAGAAAAAAACATATATTACCTACTCTGACGGCCATGCCCTGGCCCAGAAATCAAGGAGCCTCAATCCTCACCACTAACACCAGGGAGGTCATCTCCTAGCAGAGAAAAGAATAACTAATACACATGGTAAAGTACAATTTCCCTTAAGTGCAAACAGAGATCACAGTCAGTCTGGGGCTGGTTGCTCCTTTGCTCACCAGGTCCCCTGTTAAAGAAAACACTAAGATCAAAGCACATAAGGTTCATGCAAGGCACCTTTATTACTTGCAGCAAGGAGACAAAGCATGTAGGTACAAGATTTCTCTGCTTTTCCATGGTTCAGCATGCTATTCTTATACAGTTCTCTGCATGTACACAAGAAAATATTGTTAGTTTAACTGCTGACATGGTCAGGAAAGAAGACAGTGTTAGATTTATTGCTGACATGGTCAGGAAAGAAGACATTGTTAGATTTATTGCTGACATGGTAAGAAAATTGCTGTCTTGCAAAACATGTTTGAGAAAAACAACCTGGCCTTGGGCTAATTTCAGCCCTCCTTTGTTTCTTACATTATTTCAGCTGTTCACTTCTTGATATGATACATTTGCCCAGAGTCAAGATACAACCCTGGCCTCAATACACATTCTGCTGACCATGGTAAACTTTCAACTATCAATTGTTCTCTTATCTAGGTTTCCTGCAGCTGCACATATTTCACACAGAACAAGCAGAATAAACGTATTAATTTCTTTTTTAACCATAAATGCATCTAGGCTTGCACATTGCAGTTATACATTTTCTTAACATTTCCTCCCTTTTAATACTTTATTCTACCTTCAAAACAAGCATAAACAGTTCTTCTTCTCATAACCATTTCCCACTTAGGATTTGCAGTTAGAGAGTCATTCAGTTTAGGCCTGTGAAAGCATTTTTTCAGTTTTAATTAATTCCTCGAATTCAGCATCTTGGTATAAAGTTTCTGAAACTGAAATGTCTACTATATTCTTAACTAGTCCTTTCATACAGGGGATGCAGCAGCATCCACACACCATCAGTAAGGCTATTCCTACACAAATGGCAATCAGAATGTTCATCAGGATGCTGCCCCAACTCCCGAACCATTTTTGGAAAAAGTCCATTAATGGGTTTGGTCCTGGTTTGGTCATGGCCGACACCTGCTGAATTACTTCAAGATGGTTGTCTATCTCATGTTTGTTGTCAGGAATGTACGAACAGCACTCCTCCTGGATTAAAGCACACATACCTCCTTTCACCGCTAGGGTGAAGTCAAGAGCCATGCGATTTTGAAGCACCACTGTTCTCATGGCTGTCAGTTCATTGGTTATCAATTCTAGGGCAGAAAAGGTTGCCTTACTCATTATTTCAAAATGTTTAGATAGTTTTCTCAGCTCCCAGATCGATTTTATTGCTCCATATGCTGGTAATATGCCTGCCCACGATATTGACGTCATCACCCAGATCCATGTGCGATAGTCCTTTGTTATTTCCAGGGCCTAAGTCATGATGGTGTTTCCAAGGTGCATTGATTTGTCCCACTGGATTAGCAGGCTTCTTAATTTCTCAGACATTCCGAACTTTTCCTTGAGGTAAAACTGCCGTGTGTCGTATGGCTGGAACCAGGTACCCCAATAAACAGCTACCAGACCAGTTTTCAGGTAGCCATTTATATGCTTTTCTTCTGCATATAAAGTAACAATCTTCTACTTTAGTGGTAACTTTACTATAAACATACACTTGTCCTGCATGAAACATTTTTCTGTCAATTATAGACAGTTGTTTGTAGAGAACAGAATCACGTTTTACTTCCTCAATTGTTCTATGCATCAATTCAAAAAACAAATCATAGTTTGTATTGCAATACGATCCGGTGTTATGAGGTTTAGTGTAGCATCTATAAGGAACTGTTACATTACAATGGCTCCATCCTACCCTGACTGTATCATTCTTATGAAAACACACAGTTCCCTTTTGACGAATAGACAATTGTAATGCTACTTTATCTACTGATGTAACATTCGATGTGTCATGAATTAGGTTTTCCCAGGTCTTATTAGCCCCTCGGGGAACCAAAGTTAGCAGTAACCCCCCACATGCTGTTGGTAAAGCTGTGCAGATCCAGCAATTCGAAACATTGAAGGTTTCAGCATACACATATTTGATTGCCTGGTAAGTATTGAAGTTCGGGTGCCACTCTGCACATTGACTTAGTTCTACTTGTGTAGCAGAGAAGAGAAACGTCCATAACAAAAAGATTACTGTTATCATGATGGCCAACAGGATGGTCGTGCAATATTTATGTGGGAATGGTTGCTCCATATTGCCTTTATCTTCTCCATTCTTCCCAAAAGGATGGAAATCAGTCTTCATTTTTGGGTTCTGTTGATCTTACTCTCTTCCCTAATAGGACCTTCAGTTCCGATGGTTGCTTCACTGGGGTTGAGACAAGCCTGTTCCTATTGATCTGACCCCCCTTTGTAGCCAGACTTTGTGCTTAGGGTCCCGGTGGAGAGGTAAGATCTTTACCCAACTCGAAGTCTTTTACTAGCTTGCAGTGTGTCAGATGGATCCACGAAGCCCAGTCTGCGATCTTAACTGCAGTTGATGTTGACAGAAGTACCTGGTAGGGACCTTCCCACCTTGGTGACGCCCAGTTTTTTCTCTTCACAATTTTAATGCACACCCAGTCTCCTGGCGTCACTGTCACTTCTGAGGTTTTGGCTTGCTTCTGACCTGAAACAGAATTAAACTGCAACAGATGTTTAGAACTCAACAACTTTTTCATATATTCAGCTAGTGTAAAATCAGCTTTCTGGTCTGATGACATGAGGGGTTTCCACTGGGGTGTGTAATAAGCCCTTCCATTCAGCTTTTCAAAAGGAGTCAGTTCTTTTGCTGTAGGTACAATTCTCATGCTCAACAATGCTAAAGGTAAACAGTATAGCCAGGTTTTTTCTGTTTCAGCTATCAATTTCCTTAGTTTGCTTTTCAGTATGCCATTATGCCTTTCAACCAGCCCTGCAGACTGAGGATGATATGTACAATGATTTTTGAGAGAAATACCAAAAAACTTACTCAGCTGCTGTATGGTTTGATTTACAAAGTGCGTACCGTTGTCACTGTATATTCTCTCCGGAATGCCAAACCTAGGAATAATTTCCTTAACAAGTACTTTTGCTACTGTAGCTGCATCCGGATTTTTGGTTGGAAAAGCTTCCATCCACCTGGAGAACATATCTATAATGACAAGGCAGTATTTCTTGTTTTCACATTTGTTTAGTTCTATAAAATCCATACAGATAGTGTGAAATAGATATGGTGGTGTGGGAAAACTCCCTTGCTTAGGCTTTATCGCCCCCTGTGCATGGTATTTGTTACAGATTTGACACATTAAACAAAACTTTTTTAGAATAGTTTGTAAATCCGTACGTTGTGAACACCTGGTTCACGAGCTGTGCCATCCCCCCTGTTGAGACATGGCATTGCCCATGGCTCAGCAATGCTGCATAGTGGAACAAGTTAGAGGGTAATATTGGTTTTCCCTCCTTAGAGATGCACAGCCCCTTCTCGAGGATTGCTCCTCGTCTTATCCATCGCTGTTTTTCTGCTTGTGTAGTGAGTATTTGCATTGTTTTTAACATATCTAGATTCAAGGTTTCAGAGGGTTGTAATTCCTTATCTAGAAGGAATACCTCTGTAGCTGCATGTTTTGCAGCTGCATCAGCTCTCGCATTACCTTTTGAAATTATGTCCTGTTGTTTAGTATGAGCTGTACATTTGCAAATAGTTACCCTTTGAGGCAATTGAATGGATTCTAAGAGATCTAAAATAAGCTGCACATGATTTATAGGTTTGCCAGTAGATGTTATCATTCCACAGTTTTTCCACTGTTGTGCAAACACATGTACAGTGGAAAAAGCATACTGACTATCAGTGAAGATGTTTACACACTTAATCTTCGCTAAAGTACATGCTCGTGTCAGAGCAATCAATTCTGCTGCCTGTGCAGATAAATGATATGGTAAAGATTTTGCTTCTATGACTTCAGTATCAGAGACTACTGCATATCCTACGAAGTTCTGTCCTGCAGGGCCCCTTTTGCACGAGCCATCCACGTAGTATGCCACCTCAGCATTATCCAAGGGGACATCTATGAGGTCTTTCCTAGGTAATGTCTTCTGCTCGATTATTTGCAGGCAGCGGTGCTGTGTGCCTTCTGCAGGAGTTGGGAGCAGGGTAGAAGGGTTTAAGGTCGTACATCATTCAGTTGTCATATGAGGTTGGCTCAACAATATGGTCATGCAGGAGAGATGCCTAACAGGAGAGAGATATGCTACTTTTTCTTGTAATAAAATAATTGCGACTGCATGAGGTACCCTTAGAGTGAATGGGTGAAACAAGACTACTGAAGCCAAAGCCTGCACTGCCATTGCTGCCGCAACTACTGCTTGTACACAGTGTGGCAAGGATCGTGCTACTGGGTCTAATTGTGATGAATAGTAAGCTATGGGACGTTGCTTATTCCCATGTTGTTATGTTAGTACTGATGTCATATAACCCTGCTTGCAATCTACAGTCTGAAAAAAAACATTTATGGTAATTAGGCAAACCCAGAACTAGAGAGGAGGCTATTAACTGTTTCAGCTTACAGAAAGCAGATTCTGCCTCCGTTGTCCACTGTAACAAGTCCTGCACTGCCATAGGTGTCTTGTAAATAAGGTCAGTTAAAGTTGCATATTCCAAAGCATAGTTTGGAATCCAGCTCCGACAAAAATTAGTCGTTCCCAAGAAGGACATCATTTCCTTCTTGGTAGCGAGCTTTGGTGCCTGCAAAATTGCCACCTTTCTTTCCTCATCTAAAGTTCTACCTCCCTTGGATATTACATATCCCAAGTACTTTACCTGTTTTTTCCAAAGTTGCAGTTTGTTCTTATTCACTTTGTGTCCTTCAGCAGCTAGAAATCATAAAAGTGCTACTGTGTCTTCCCTGAAATCCTGCAGGGTGGGGGCTGCTAATAGAATGTCATCAACATAAAGTAAGACCTGACTACCCCTTGGTGGGTTAAATCCTGCCAGATTACTTGACATTTCTTGTGAAAATATAGTAGGGCTCTCACAATATCCCTGTGGTAATTGGGTATATGTGTATCTTTTCTCCTGAAACATGAATGAAAGCCAATACTGGCTGTCTGGGTGTATTGGTATTGAAAAGAATGCATTACTAATATCTACCACATAAAAATATTCTTGTTGAGGTTTTAAGTCATTCAACAAGGTGTGTGGATCCGTCACCATTGGTGCCCTTGGTATTACTGCATCATTTACAGCTTGCAAATCCTGAAACAGACGCCATTCTCCATTGGCTTTTTTGACTGGAAATAAAGGTGTATTACACAGAGAATCAGGGGACTCTACTAGCACCCCTCCCTTGAGTAATGCTGCTATAATAGGTTTTATTCCTGAATCTGCATCCTTTCTTATGGGATACTGTCTTTTTTGTGGTCTAAATGCTGATTTAGGTGTAATACTAACTGGACCTGCAGTACGGATAAGTCCTACATCTGATTTACCTTCTGACCAGAGGGGCTCTGGTATATCTTGTAAGGCATTTTCTTCTTCCGTTAGTAGGAGTATCCATCAGTTGTCTCCGCGGGACTGCAGATGTACAGCTGGGTTAGCTTGAGTCACCCAGTTCAATTTCTGTACTTGTATTCCCTGTCCTGACAAAACTCCAGTTCTGTTTGTTTTTCCCATCTTGTAACTTTCTCCCTTAGGTCTGCCCACCGTATGTTTTTATTCTTGGTTAAGCTTACATGTGGTAGTCAATTGGATTTATAAAGTATCAAAAACTCCTGGGGCAGCGAACAGCTGGCTACACTATTCCCTTCTGCGTCCCAGTACAAGTTCCTCAGTACCAACCTGTTTGTACGATGCTTAAATCACTATTTTTCATACTCCTTATCAGGCCCTGGTGTGTTACAAAAATACAGGGTGCAATGCAGCAGGTGCTGTTTATCAAAGTCCTGGGAGGAAAACTTACTGACGGCTACGTTCATCAGTTCTTTGGTCACAGTCCCTGGACCAGTCATAATTAGGTCCTGACTGTACCAATAAAATGTTTAACTCCCCGATTGAACCATAAAGGTGTCAGTTTGTCGCTGCGCTTCCATGCCCTGCATAGTTGGAACCACTGCTATGCCAAATAATTGCATAAGATCCCTGCCCAAGAGATTTACTGGGCATTTTGCAGAAACTACAGTCTTACTTATTTGTGTTAATCCTGAAACAGGATCTGTTATGGTGATATTGCGGGAGAGGGGCTCCTGGTATAGCTGCCCATTTGCTGCTTTGACCAATGTGTAATCAGATGACTCTGAATTGTCTGGTAATTTGGAGGGGGTATCAGGGTCTGTGATGCCCCTGAATCACACAAAAATTTAAACTCACTGCCTTCTACCAAAAGTGTAACTTCTGTTTTTTTTATCTGCTAACTAGAGCTCCAAGCTCAATAAAGCCAAGTCTAGTACTTCATCTTTTTCTGTATCATCATTAATTTCCTGTACTTCCTCTATTTCCCTTTTCACATCCTTGTTTGTCCTTTCTGTACCGGCTTCTTCTAGTGATTCCTAACTATCATATAGTCATTCCTCACCTTCCTTGTCTTCCATTGCAACCTTCTTATTTTTCCTGCAATCCCTTGCTAAATGTACCTTTTTACCACATTTAAAACATTCTCCCCTTTTCTTACATCCTTCAAAGTCTTCTGATCACTGATCAGACTACTTACCTCCACGTGTGTTTTTCCTGCCCTTTTTTCCGGGGTGCACTACATAAACTTCTGCTCTGTCTTCTACGGAAAATACCTATTTGGGAGAAAAGCTCCCATACAGACAAAAGAAAAGTGCAGTCAAAAAAAAAAAAATTAAAGAAAATTACAAAAAAAAATAAAAAACAAAACAGAACACAAACAAAAAACAAATTCAAAAAAATCAAAACCGATAACAGTATGATGACAGTAAAAAAAAGAAAAATGAGAGGTAAGTAAAAGAGTTATTCAAGGGACAGTCAAGAAGTTCAAAAAGACATCAAACAGAGTTACAGACATTGGTTATTTAGGCACATTAGTTATTCACATAAAGTGTTAGGTAGATGAGATGACATAAAATTATGAGATGAGGGAGCGAGAGGAAAGAGCAGGGGGGGAATCCATAAATCCAGAGAGGTATTAAATGTGTACCAGTTAGAGGTGGTTGTACGAGTTACCTGTGGTGAGGAGAGAAGTTGGGTGAGTAGAAGGTGGAGAGTGTTTACCTGGGAAGGTGAGAAGATGAGATGGGATGAGAGTTTATGGACTGGATTTTAAGCCCTTACAGTAGACTTTGATTTAATAGGTTTAGGTGCATAGAACATTTTGGAAGACAGGAAAGGACTAAGAATGAGCTTGTGAGCTGAAAGCTCAGTTGTATAAAGTAAGATGAATGAAGTAGTTATGAGGCGTAGTTCTAGGGTTTGGAGAGAGAGCCAGTTTAGGGTTTGGAGAGTGTTGGTTTGCATTCCAGGCGATTTTATAGCAGGAAGAATTTGGCTTTTTAGAGAATGTTTGAGAGAAGACTTTTTTGGTGACCCAAGAAGAAGCAGGGGATGAGGGAAGATGAGAAGAAAGCGAGTTTTGGAGGAGGGAGGAAGGTGGGAGCTTGTATACTGAAGCATACCATACCTAGTTTTTGTTTTTTTTTATTATTTTGTAGATGATGGGAGTTGTAAGCTCATTATCAATTTGTATTTACACCTAGTAGCTTAGTTTCAGTCACTAGTTCAAGGGGTTATATTGGCTGGTAATTGAGAAAGAGAGTTTATTGAAGGTTTATATTGAAGGGGTAAGGACCATAAGTTTTGTTTTTTTGTTTTTGGATGCCAAGTGATTTATTCTCATCCACTGTTCGGTGATTTTAAAAAAGCTTCCTTAAGGTGTTTGAGAGCTTGAGAGAGAGGAGGAGCAGGCAGAGCAGATAAAAATCATCTGCATATTGATGATTTGGAAAAAAGGAATTGATATGAAAAAATAGGAAATAAATATATTAAAGAGAGAGGGACCAGGAATAGATCCTTGAGGAACTCCAGTGGGGGTACTAAGGAAAGGGGAAGTGGCCTTTTCCATTTTTTACAGCTTGGTTTCTATTTGATAGATAGCTAGAGAACCAATTTATGGAAGAAGGAGAGAGGTTAAGTTTTGACAGTTTGAATTTTCTTTTTCTTTTTGCTATTAAAATGCCTTTCAGCATGTCTAGCATATTCAAATAGTGAATGTAATCTGGTCGTTTGATGGTCAACCATGTGCTTTGTAATGAAACTGCTTATAGGTGTACTACTACCTTTTAGAAATGCATTCTTCAACTGCTGTTCATATGGGGAATCTTGTTTTTGATCTTCAGGAACCTGCATTCCACAGTGGTTGTTAAAACATTCTAACAGCCTAGCAAAGTATTGGTCAACTGATTCACCCTCCTGCTGGACACATTGATTAATGCAAGTACAGTCTGCCCTAGGTTTCCATTTCTCAGAGATGTGGTCTGTAAGTCCTTTCACTCTAGTGTCTAATTCTGCGCTGCTATGTGGGAGGGGTTTTTGTGCAGTGTCACGAGGATTCCAGTTGCCACAAATCATGTACCAATCTGGTCCTACAATCTGTCAAACTACTTTTTCTATTTCTTCCCCATTCAAGTTATAACTCAGCCTCATTTCTTGTAAATCTTCAGAAAATTTTAAGTTTCGGATGGGGAATCCCTTCTGTAGGTTTCCAGATATCTTCCGGAGTCCAAGGTCTATACACTAGGATAGTTGGAGTCTGTTCTTCCTGTCCTGCCTGAGGGTTTGGAACTTCTATGAGTGGGCATATTTCTTCTTCCACTATAGATTGTGTATCCCTAACTACCTGCCATAATTCAGTCTTTTTCTTGATTATTTGCCTTTGTTCGGGACCTAGTTTCGATGGGATCCCTAACTTTAACTAATTTCCGTTTTAAGCTGTCCCCATCTTCAGTGAGCATAGGGTATAATGGAGGTGGATCAACCTGTCCACTCGCTCCGTATTCTGGTAAAAGAGGGGGAGGCAGAGGTGCCAATTCCATTACCAAGTTATTGTCTTCCTTATCTAAAAACATTGCCTTTGAATCTTTGTTCTTCTGGTCTCTGCGGTTTGCTTCCTCCAGCCCCCTGTGTGCCTGGGGAATTCCTGTCATTGCTTTTTTACTTGACCTTTAGAATCAGCTTTGAGTTGTTTGATAAGTTTGATAAGTGAGGATTTTTCTAATTTTCCATCAAATTCATACTTAATAACCCATTTTGAAAAGTATTTAATATTGTCTGCGTGCTGTGACTGCATATATTTTGCATCTTCCATTAACGGTAGATTTCCGGGTGTCTTTGTACAATTATTACCCATTTTCTTTCCCTATTTTTGCTATGTAGACTGTACAGAAAATATTATCTGATGCCTTCAAATTTTTACGTGTACCATGGATTTTGTTATAGTCTCTTCAGAATGACTGTCTAAAGCCTACTGATCTGTTTCACGTGATCTATGACAAAACTGTACTTTTTTCTATCCCTGACTGTACAGAAACAATACACATCTAATCTCAGATCTTGAAACAGAAAAAGTAGATTCACCTTACCTGAGCCCACATGATTGATCGCTGATTCAGAAAACCCGTCCTTCAGTCGCAGATTAGAAGGTGACTGGCCTCTTTTGACAACAATTCAGTTGGAGGTCTTTATACTGTAGAAGAACCGATTTGGTTTCTTCCCCGTACGATTTCAGCCACCTGGCCATCTGATCTGTGGTGAAGAGAGGGTTCCGGCTCGAAGGACCGATCTGTTAAAGAAAACACTAAGATTAAAGCACGTAAGGTTCAAGCAAGGTACCATTATTACTTGCGGCAAGGAGACAAAGCATGTAGGTACAAGATTTGTCTGCTTTTCCATGGTTCAGCATGCTATTCTTATACAGTTCTCTGCATGTACACAAGAAAATATTGTTAGTTTAACTGCTGACATGGTCAGGAAAGAAGACATTGTTAGATTTATTGCTGACATGATCAGGAAAGAAGACATTGTTAGATCTATTGCTGACATGGTCAGAAAACTGCTGTCTTGCAAAACATGTTTGAGAAAAACAACCTGGCCTTGGGCTAATTTAAGCCATCCTTTGTTTCTTACATTATTTCAGCTGTTCAGTTCTTGATATGATACATTTGCCCAGAGTCAAGATACAACCCTGGCCTCAATACACATTCTGCTGACCATGGTAAACTTTCAAGCGTCAATTGTTCTCTTATCTAGGTTTCCTGCAGCTGCACATATTTCACACAGAACAAGCAGAATAAACATATTGATTTCTTTTTTAACCATAAATGCATCTAGGCTTGCACATTGCAGTTATACATTTTCTTAACATCCCCAATAAGCCTCCCTACTGGCACAGCTATAGGGTCCAGGTCTCAGCCTAACTGGGCAAGCTAAAACCTCCAGTACCCTCTCTGTCCAATCAGTGCTTCGTGTCTCTGCCCAGGTAGCTGATACATACACACACACACACACACACACACTTTGAAAAGAGGTTATACAACCACACAGATTTTCCTTGGAAAAGGCTGGCACAGGTCCTCCAGCTGTGCCTCTGTTACCCAGACCATATGGTAGTAATTCCTGCCACCACCCAGTTAATTATCAGCTACTAAAAGGCCCTTAAAAGGGTGTGTAATTATTACTGTGCAATATTGTAATCCAATGGTTGTTGTTGTGTCTTTTGGCTTTTCCCAGTTAGGGGTCGCCACAGCAGAACTCCGGTCCACTAATGATTGGCAGTAGATTTTTAAATACCAAGTTGCCAGCTCTGATGCACAACTTTCAACGAAGGTACACCCATTCACGCATGTCTCCACACAGAAGACGCTTTAGCTGAGAATCAAACAGGACAACGTCTTACTGCGAGGCGACAACGCTACCGCAGCACCACCACTGCTGTTATTGTAATCCAGTGGTAGTATAATTAATCAGTCTCAAGGTTTATTGGAAGGGCTTATTATAATAAACTATATAAATATATAATGTACTCTAAAGCATACTTTATCTCTACATAAACCAGCCATAGGTAGAAGGTTTTACAAATATTTAATAATAAACAATTAAAACACAAGACAAAACTACTACACCACAGAGATATCTAAGAGTTCAGAGATCACACAGAAACTTAAAATAATACAGTAGTACAGGTCTGATTTCAAAGAAAAATACCTAATGAATCTTTACGAGCTTTAACTATTCCTACAAGAAATCACAGTGCTAAAACTTACATGTGAGCATACATAAAGAGCAAGCAATGCGGTCTTAGATGTCCAAAATCAAAATGCTTCCAGTCTCTCACTGAACAATAGTTTTTAAATAATAAACAACAGCTCTGCTGAGGCCCTCCCAAATTACATCATTTTGACACTTAGGTTTTCCCAGTATTCATATTGCATCATCTTGGCACCTGGTCTGAGTTCTCAGGCCACAAGCTGCATTATTTAGCAATCTAACACCTGCTCAGAAACTTACAACAATACAAGGCATTTCACATATACACTCGAGCAGAAACCAGAGTAATAAAGCACCTTCTACATGTAAATTCTGGTCATAAACTTTAGCCTTAAAACAATGGGCATGAAACCTTCATCCAGACTCACTGGAGCCGACTTGTAAAACATGAAAGGGTCACAACATGCTTCACTGGGCCAGTAGAGTGCAATGTTGTCACATATTTTGCAGTTCCACATTTCACAGTATTCTTTTACACTCAAGAAAACATGCCTGTATTTTACATTTATTTATACAGTTGATAGAATTATGTATCAAATTTTATTTGACTAGGCTGGCAGCCTTCGCCCATCTCTCCCCAATCGTCACACCTACTATGCAGTGTCTGGCCACTCTGTGCATCAGACACAGGCAGTCCAAGTTAAAGAATGCTCAAAGGGCAGGGTACAGTTATTATCATCAGCACAGATGGGAGTGTTATAGAATGCATGTCTCACACTGAAGTCTGTGACTGTGAGTACTGAGGTGTATAGAAATGAATATGTCCACTTATGGGGAGTGCGAACAGCTTTGGTGTGTGTGTGTCTGTGTGTGTGTGTGTGTGTGTGTGTGTGTGTGTGTGTGTGTGTGTGTGTGTGTGTGTGTGTGTGTGTGTGTGTGTGTGTGTGTGCATACATATGTGCGTGTGTGTGTGTTTAATGTGTGGAAGTGCCTGCAGAACTACATTTGGCGGGGGGGTCATTGGCAGTATGGGTTTATTGTAACTGTCTACAGTAACACAGCCTCAGTATGTGAGCCACCACTGCCCTCTGGCATACTGGACAGGTATGAGCCATGCATGGCAAAGAGTCCAGTTTCCTATGCACAGCCCTGCCTATAAGGACTGGCTCGATTGGTCATTGCACTGGTTGTTCCATGACCCCAGCTAGATGTAATTGCCTTACCTAAATGTGAACTGTGTCTGTGATGGAGTTGTCAGCATGACATTAACCATGAACACAACTATATAGATGGCCTCTCCATGCTGTAGACAAATTCATAACCTATGTAGCAGTAGAAGTGCTACCACTGTTAGAGTAGGACCTTGGCCCATCCATGGCATTGTCAACAAATATCTAAGGATATACCAGACAACAGGTTACTGGAGTAGTGCATCATCCCAAACAGATAACCCAATACCAGACACTGTATGGTCTCTCTTAGTTTAATTCCTCCAAGTCTTTTGGGTTTCTAGTACCATGATGGAAGGAACCCTGTTCCTTAGTAAGGGTATGATTACAGTTCATTAAATTAGTATTGTTTCAGTCAAAAGTGTTCTTTGCAGTACCTGCAATGTGGCCAGAATTTCTTTCTTTTCTAATTCATACAGGGTTACATGTACTGGTGGCATATCTAACTATGAGTGCTTATTACACCTGTTGCTCCTACTACAAGTGGAGATGTCTGGATAACTTACTTCCACATTGCTCTTGTTCCTGATTGCAAATCCTGGTGTTTTATGATTTAGATTATCCCAGGTGATATTAATTTTATCATTCTGTATAATGTTTTGTGGTAAATTTTTCTAATGCCTCTCAGCTACCTCTGTATTATAGTGTTTACACAATCCATAATGCAACAGTTTTGCCATATCATTGTGCCTTTCAGTATGCAGGCCCACTACCATGAGTGTATCACAATCTGCAACAAGATGGGGGTCTATATTATAAACATGAAAGCTCAAATAGCGAATGCATCTACATCGACACATAAAGGTCAATGTACAAAAACAGCAAAATACGTAATCAGCGGAAATGCCAAACGTATTTGCTTGGCCAGCAGGGCGATCATGGGGATGAGGAAATATATCCTTTTCCCCACTGTAGTGCAGTCTCGAAGTTGGTATATTTAATTAGGGGGGTGAGGGGTGCAGCCCCCCACATGTGGGGTGAAGGGGGGCTTGCCCCCCCGCTAAAGTGTGTTAATTTAATTTTATTTAGTTAGTTTGAGGTTACCTGCATGGCACTGTTGGTTAGCCTTTCATTTAATCCATGCTATACATAGATTCTTCACTTTTTACAATTCTCTATTATGGCTTTATTTAGCAGCAAATGTTATTTTTCTCAATATGACTTTCTTTTGCTACTCTTTTGTTTTATTGCCATAACTGATTTGTTTTTTTTCTAAATGACTTTAAACTCTGCATCAGTTGCAGTTTATAGTTTGCATATTATCCGGAGGTAAATTATTTGTGAGTTGTTCTTAGGATGGCTTGTAGGGTCACTCTGAAGGAACACCATTTTCCTGTTGTTAACCAATTTGGTGTTGATTCAGATGTGCACATTAAGTAATTCTTACTTAGGGCTAAATCTTTGTGTCAGGATGTTAATATCTGAAATCAGAAGTTAGGTGTTGAATCTGGGGCCTGGGTTTTCCATTTAGGAGTTTTTCTTAATTTTGTCTCAATTTCTTGTGCTGCTACTTCATCCCATTTCATATCTCTACATTAGAACTCCTTCTTTTAATTCTTCCTTCCATTCAGCATCCACAGTATGTTCAAGGTCTGCATAAATATTTCTCAAAAAAGTATGCCTATCTTTTCTGTTGTGGTGGTGTTTCTATTTAGGTTCATAGCTTCATAGGTTCATATTAGGCTATCTGCCCTAGGGCATTTATAAGCCTAGCCAGAATGTGATTGGCTTTCGCCACCCATTTTAAATTAATTTTGCTATGCCCTTTTTCGAGGTTAGTATACTGTGCCTCTGTCTAACAGTGACACAGAAGTGATACCCGGGGTAAACCTACGATCTCCCATCCACTCATCAAGATTCCTCTTGAAGAGAGTCAATGAGGGACTCTGCCTAACCTGGACTGGGATTTTATTCCAGAGTGAAGGGAGCCTCTGGGTTATGAATCTGTCCCTCCAGCATGTCCTATTTATTTCAGTGCTGTGGTTCAAGTCTCTCGAGCATGTAGCTCGATGGGATTTGGATTTTCTGAGGTGCAGCAAGTCCATTAATTCCGGGTCGGACATGGCTTTATACGTCAGGCACAGATCGCCTATGAGCAGGTGGTATGCCACTGAGTAGAGCTGGAGTTTCTTTAACCCGGCAGCATATGGCATCTGTTTGAGCCTTTTGATCCTCTTGGTGAGGTACTTTTGGGGTCTTTCCAGTTGCTGCAGGTGTCTGGTAAGGTACATCCCAAAAGAGGCATTGTACTCAATTATGGGCCTGATGAGGGATAAGTAAAGAGGCACGATGACCTCTCCTGATCTAGATGTGAATCCCTTCATGATTAGGTGGGCTATATAAAATGTTTTTCTAACCACTTTGGCCACTTGGTTGTCAAATGAGAGATTGCTATCAACTTGGGTCCTCAGGTCCCTAATTACTTCTTCTGTACTTAATGGATTACCACCTATGTGGTAATTTGTGGGCACTTTGTTTTTGCCAAAGGGGATGACTATACACTTTTTGGTGTTTAGCTTGAGGCCATGGCTCTGGCACCAGTTGTCTGTTTCTATGAGGCCCTTTTGGAGGATGCTTGTGTCAGCTGGAGAGTCTATTATGGTGCCCAGTTTGCAGTCATCGGCGAACTTGATCAGCCAAAGTCCTTCTGTGTTGGCCTGTACCTCCGAGAAATATATACCGAACAAGAGAGGTCCCAGGACTGAGCCTTATGGGATGCCACTTGTAACTGGTTTGGAGTCTGACATGGCTCCAGCAATTCTAACCATGTGGGTTCTGTCCTTGAGCCAGTTTGCAACCCATCTAGTGACATAGGGGTTTATATTTAAGCTGGTGAGCTTATCTATAATGCCCGAGTGGGGTATCGTATCGAAGACTTTTGTGTGGTCCAGGTAGGCTGTGTGGACCACCTTCCCCTCGTCAATGGCCTTGGTGACTGTTTCAAAGAAATTGACCAGGTTTAAGAGGCAGGATCTGCACTTAACAAAGCTGAACTGGGTAGGATCCCTTGTCTGTAGGTCCCCAATATCTTTATTTATGAGGTCCATGATGATCCTTTCTATAGCTTTGCAGACCAAGCTAGTCAGGCTTATGGGGCGATAGTTTCCAGGATCCATTGAGGAACCACCTTTGTGGAGAGGGACCACTGTTGCTGTACGCCATTCTTTGGGTACATATCCTGTAGTAAGGCTGAGATTGAACAGTAGTTTTATGTTTGGATTTAGCTCTTCTTGGAGTTCATGTAGGATGCAGCCCGGGACACTGTCTGGTCCTATTGATGCTGTGTTTTTTGCTTTGGAGAGGGCGGCTCTTACCTGAGCATCTGAGATGTCAGAGGGGTAGCACTCTGCTGGGATAGATATTTCCCTTTTGTTGGGAATGGGGGGGGGGGGTTTGCGCTGAACCAGTCAGCTAGGATGTTGGCAATGTCTGAGGGTTCGATGTATTTTTTGTCATTTTGGACTAACTCTGAGCATATCTGGGAATTCCCACCCAGGTTCCTAACATAACTAAAGAAAGCCTTGTGATTATCCTTAGTGTCCTGTGCAATTTTTCTCTCAAATCTGGCCTTAGACGATTTTATGAGTGCCCGTAGTTTTTTGCTAATACTGATCAGAGATGCCTTCCCTTTTTGGGATTTTGCTCTATCATGTAGTAGCTTCCTCCTTCTATTGTATAGTTTGTTTATGGCTGGGGTCCACCAGACAGGACGTCTGCCTTTGGAGGACTGGGTCTTGGTTTTATTTGGGATTGCATGATCCATGCATTCCTGAAAGTGTTCATAGAATGCATTTATAATGGATTCTGCGGTCTGGGCCTTATTTTCCACAGGCTCGGGGGCTTTGAGGGATTCCACCTCGGTTTTGAGGAGTGTGAAATTTGCTTTAGAGAAGTTTTTCACTGTGGTTTTCTGTGCAGCGGGTGGTAGAGTAGTTTTTCACTGTGGTTTTCTGGGCAGGGGTTGGACTTTTTTTCCCTGTTTTCTATGAAATATGAAATATTTTTGGGTCATCAACATATTGCTTATTTTGTACTTTTCCTTTATATTTATTTTCATACCATCTAAGTTTTTCTGTCTGTGCTGATATCTTTTATTTATATTTTCAATAATGTATGATAAATCCTGGTTTGTTTAGATACTGAATGCTTCTGACAGATCTATTATTGTTATGTGTTTTGATTATGTTTTCTTTTCTATATTTTTCTAAACAGTGATACTTCTTGGCTTAATTGTTTTATGACTTCTTCTATTCAGTGCTTCCATAGTGTCATTTCACTTGTTCTCTTCCTTAATTTTGGTACTCTTAAGTTTTTGTGGTAACATTTTATCCGTCATTAGTTTAGCTTCACAGTAATATATCTTATTTCCTTCTGTATATCAAATTAATTTCTCTTAATAGTCCTGGTTAATGTGTTCATTGGTTTTACCAGTCTTCTAGCATTTTGGGTCTCATTTACTTTCTGTAATCCATTTCTTTCATCTATCTTAATATGCCTATTCATCTCTATTAAATCAGGAGTATCTTCTCTTAGATTTATTTCTTCTGGACTTGAGAACATCAGCTTTGTTCTCTGTTTCCTATGAGATATTCCCTTCAGAAACACCCTGCTTCATCTGCTGTTCCCTCGTATGGGAACCCATTGGCCAATCACTCCATAACATTAAGTGCTTTAGAATTGCCATTATTTTTTCCTCCTTCCCTTGCTGTGCAACTTCAACTGGACTTTGCTACCGGTCTCCTAAAGAAGGCTCCAGAGCATCATCATGTGTCAAATTTCAACATGTGCCTCCTGCTACACTTGCCTCTCCTTAATCTGGGGACTCATTGTTCCATCATGCTGTGACATTGCCTGTGTTCCATTGTTCCATCATGCTGTGACATTGCCTGTGTTCCATTGTTCCATCATGCTGTGGCATTGCCTGTGTTCCATTGTTCCATCATGCTGTGACATTGCCTGTGTTCTACTGTTCTGTCATGCTCTGACTTTACTTGTGTTCCATTGTTCCATCATGCTCTGTCATTGTCTGTGTTCCATTTTTCCATCATGCTGTGACATTGCCTGTGTTCCACTATTCCGTCATGCTGTGACATTGCTTGGGTTCCATTGCTCCATCATGCTGTGACATTGCCTGTGTCCCATTGTTCCATCATGCTCTGTCATTGTCTGTATTCCATTGTTCCATAATGATGTGTCATTGCCTGTGTTCCACTGTTCCCATTGTTCCATCATGCTCTGTCATTGTCTGTATTCCATTGTTCCATAATGCTGTGTCATTGCCTGTGTTCCACTGTTCCGTCACACTATGACATTGTCTGGGTTCTATCATGCTGTGACGTTGCCTGTGTTCCATTGTTCCATCATTCTCTGACATTACCTCTGTTCCATTCTCCACAATAATCCTTCACTTTGCCAATAATCCATAACTTCAGTTTCTATTTGTTTAACTTATACTTTACTAAATCCTCTTTACTGCAGTCCCCTTTTGTTTTCTTATTTTTCGAATTGTGAAAATGTTCCATATCTACATGTTTTTACCTATATTTCCCTTCAAACACATATGTTTGGGGCTGCTTTTTTTGTATTGATTAGTTTGGCTTTCTCCTTTACATAAATATTGCACCATATCAGATGTCTTTTTCTTTCCCATGTCCATGTTTCTTTATTATACCTTTCAAAAATTTCTGGGTTTCATTCTTTCTGTTTTCGGTTTTCCTTTATCACTTATTTTAACAAATTGTACAGTGTTGCTTTGACTATCTAATTTTTTCCCATTGATCTGTTTTATTATCAAATACAAATTTTTTTTATTTTTAGCTTTTGACAGCTTTTCATGTGCAAGATGTATAAGCATGTTTCTTTCCACTAATTCCTCTCTTAATCTTTCTTCCCTTGTCTGGAAATTCTGTTTCTTTTTTTTTTTTGTGTGTAATAATAATAGCAGTACATAATTCCTTATTCTCAACAGTGCACATTATCATTCCTATGCCTATTTATGGCCTGCCGTTCATTTTATTTGTGGGCTACTACAGTCTGCCAAATGGAGGTCATTTTCCTCCCTTCTCTGATATTACTAAATTTTATGAATTTTTCCATTTCCTGGGGATTCTACACTGCATTTTTTCTAGTCCTGACTTCAGAGCATACACCTGGAGTAGACACTCTTTTATCCTGGGACCTGTGTATCTAGACATCTTTTTTCTTTTTTTTTAACCTACCTTTCTCCATGATATATAAAGTACAGTCTATATATATATATCAGTGTTGTTTTGGTGAGATTTTGTGAAAACAGAGTCCACTATGTAAAGGTACTTACCAAGACTTGAGGATCAATTCAGTTCCAGCAAATATACTGTCCTTTTCTATGCTAATATCATCTCTTCATTTGGACCCTATTACAATCAGAAGATAGTCCACTTGAGTGATGCCTCATCTCTGACAGATATCTTACAGCAGGCACTGTATGGTCCATTGTGTCATTCATCCTGTCCAATGAGCCACACAGTCCTATAGGTCAGCATGCACTGCACTGCCTGTATTACTCTCTCAACCTCTGCCAATGCCCTGGTGCAACATGCCTGAGTCTCCATTACGGATGTGCACGTACACTGGTTGGCAGCGAAGAACATACCAACCTCAGTAGATAGGTAGTAACCAAATGTTCTGCAAGCACCTCTACCAGGCACCCTGTGTGGAACTTCCTGCCAACTATGGCTAAAGGTAGACTCAGACATGCCTGTAACTGGGGCAATCGCACTACCCTGATCTATTGTGTCCCTTTCAAACTCTCCACTCTCAGATGATTCTGTCTCATGGGTATGCAGAAGTAGAGAAACTGTGTCTATAGACTGGTCTGGGAATGTGGGGGGCGTTCATACTCCCTGTGTCTAACATACCCTCCACAGCCCAGAACTGTGTCTGCTCATCTCAACATCATGATCATCATCATCAGATGCTAAGGATCACCTAAATTAGATAGCGGTAATTCCACAGTGCTGGTGCCAGACAATATTTCAGTTGTGAATATACAAAACAAAGCATATCCAGTGAAAGTATGCCTAAGCCCCACAATGACACATGCAAGTGATAACATTACAACTATAAATAAATGATAACCAAGAGTAAGAGTGCTTTTACCTTGTGCAGGTGCGTGCTGGACCTCAATGCCAGATATACCTATACGCAATAGTTGAGATAAATATTTTAAAAAGTAATGGGATAAATATTGGCTAATCATGGAATCAGTTAATGTAGGCCTACATACCTGGGCTATCAGCAGCAGAAATCCCGAGATGTCCATCCAACTCAGCACTCAGTACCACATTGTGGATCTCAGTGGAGGTAGTCCTGGCTTTGAGCGAGGACAGAAACCTCTCCATCTCTATGCATTGTGGTAGAGTAGATGGCCCACCACCTGAATTCCTTTACTCCACTTCCACTGCTTCAACTCTAATGGTGCCATTATGGATCATGCCACTGGTTGTACACTGCACCATAGACTAGTTTTGACCATGGCTACTGAAAATATTGACATCACTGACCACATTTTGGCTGGCATGGTCAAGGAAGGGCTTGTTGGAGGTTTGCAAGGTAATGAGCCATGTATTATAGAGAAGGAGGGACTGTAGAATAGCTCATCCTCAGGATCAAAAAATAGAGGCTTGCAGGTAGATGCCTGCATATGAGGCAGTATGGAATGCAATGCTGTTAACAGCCATGGTCCTACAGTGGCACTTCTCAATACTAACTATAATTAAAATTGTTCCGATTTGTTCACATGTCACAGCTTACTATGGTCTGATAACAACATAGCAGTATTGTTAAAAAAATAAATAAATAAAAACAATGAGCAGCACTCTCACTTGATTTGCATATGTCCTAACCCCCCCCCCACAACGACAAATAGATAGTAGGTGCATGCCAGCTGTTATAATGTACACATCCTCCTAAGCATAATATTATCACTTAGACAATGGGCAAACTGTACATCAGTACCCCGATTGGACAATGAGCATTCTCCAGCAGAGTATTAATGTACAAGTAATGCCCACAGAAAAACGAGTCCGCCGCTTCACGGCAGCATATCAAGCCACAGTGGAGCTTGGACTTAGAAAATGGAATGGCCACCATTATATTATGCTCACTAAGCAGCTGTTTTGCTGTTTAGTGAGTGTAAAATATAAAAAAAAAGACAACTAAAAAAAAAAAGGGTAGGTCAGTTTGTGTGTGTGTGTGTGTGTGTGTGTGTGTGTGTGTGTGTGTGTGTGTGTGTGTGTGTGTGTGTGTGTGTGTGTGTGTGTGTGTGTGTGAGAGAGAGAGAGAGATTGAGAGAGTGAGAGAGAAAGTGAGAGGATGTAGGCCTTGTAGTTCAGGGGTTAGAGCACTGGTCTAGTAAAGCAGGGGTCATGAGTTCAAATCTCATCAAGTTTTGGACCTCTCTTTAACCCTCCATCCCACATGCACCAGAGACCTTAACCTCATGACCACAATCAACAGAACATGCTGGAGGGATAGGTTCATAACCCAGAGATGACCCATGCACTGGAATAGACTTCCCATACATGTCAAGCAGCGCACCTCACTGGCCCTCTTCAAGAGAAATCTTGATGAGTGGATAGTACATAAAAAAATCACCCCGGGGATCACTCCAGTGGCTCTGCTTGATAGAGGCACTGGGAACTAATGTCTGGCAGCACGATGCCAGGGCACTTCTATGGGCTAGGCTTGTAAAGGCTCCAGGGCCATTAGCCTAGTACACAACTATGAACCTATGTGTGAGTGAATGCATGTATCTAAGCAGTGAGAGAGTGAGACTGAATGTGTGTATGAAAGCAGCTGGAGACTGTGAGAAGAGATTGAGAAAGAGGGTGACACTGATCTTGTGTGAGTGAATGTGTATTTGAAAGCAGAGAGATTGTGTGTGTGTGTGTGTGTGTGTGTGTGTGTGTGTGTGTGTGTGTGTGTGTGTGTGTGTGTGTGTGTGTGTGTGTATGTGTTTGTGAGAGAGAGAGAAATCAGAGAGTGGGAGAGAAAGCAAGAGTGATGTGTGAGTGATTGCATGTATGTAAGCAGAGGAGACTGCCTGTGTGAGTGAGAGAGAGAGAGAGAGAGACCGATCTTGTTTGAGTGAATGTGTGTATGAAAGAAGAGGAGACTATGTCTGTATATGTGTGTGTGTGTGTGTGTGAAAGCAGAAGAGACTGTGTATTTGTGCATGGGAGAGAGAAAGGTCTATATGTAAAATTGTTGTGTTTCACTTGCTTATTATTTTTTAAGCACTATTATTATTTTTATATATGTTTGATGTAAAATGCTTCCTCCATCACCATTAACGTAGACTACAGCAAGTATGAAACATTAGGCGGAGGAACTATTTTACATCAAAAATATATTAAAAAAATAAAATAGTACTTAAAAAATACATAAGTAAGTAAAACACAGCCATTTTACAGACAGCCCATTGTCTAAGTGCAATAATCTCCTCAGGGTGTGGTTGTGTAATTAATGCCCTTCCAGGGGTGTAGAGGCCCTCAACCTGCGGGCATTAATTACACATTAACACACACTCTGTCGGGCATTATTGCTTGCTGAAGACACAGAAGAAAAGTCAGTCATAAACACTATATGCACACTTTTAAAGTTAACTCATTAGCATCTATGTGGAGTGGAATGTCACACCTTTAGTAGCCTGCAGGCATTCTTGCATTCCAGGGCATTTTATGAAAAACTATCTTAGAAAGCATAAGGTAAACAAATGTAAATATTTTGTAAATAGTAATGGGAATTAAAACTGTGCAAATGCCAATGTTATCCGTAAGAAGTATTCTTTACAGTGATAATATTCAGTACATTCATAATATTTCCATAAATATCGTAATATATTTTGATGCACACAAACCCAAAATTATATGTTTTGCTAAACTTTCACAAACAAATTGTCATATCTTGGAGTGCATGTTTATTGAAATATAAACAGAAATATGAAAACATATGCTTCCCTGTATAATCAGCAAAATAAATAAATAACACTGAATATCTCTTAAGATGTTGAGCTTACAGTGCAAATATCATTGATAGGTTTCTTTAACTTCTAAGGTTTTACCTCATGCCTTGCAATAGTCTGTAAGTTATTTGGTTTTTGAACTATTAAGTATGTATGGAAATATTGCTATTTTTATACTTACAAACAAACAACTAATAGTATCTCTACTGTGGTGCGATATAAAGGGACACTGATGATGAATTTTTCCATCTCTCTCCATGCCATTTCACACCGTGCCCCTCAATAACATGTAAGCCTCTCATTTAACAAAATATGAATATAAATATGAAAATATGAATAATAAGTGGCAAACAGTGATTAATTTCTTTACTGCAGGACAATATAGAATAACAATCTTAGTATCATAGGATCATAGGATCATAGGAATTTACTAGGCTATTGGCCCTGAGGCCCTTACAAGCCTAGCCAAGAATTTAACCCATGTTCCAACAAGTCAACAGCTGATGCCCCTGTCCAGCAGGGACACAGGTGGAATCCCAAGGGTGTACTTTCTCTTCCACATAAAGTTATCCAGATTGCTCTTAAAAAGGGTTAGTGAGGTACTCTGCTTGATGTGGAGTAGGAGTCTATTCCACAAAATAGGGAGTCTCTGGGACACTAATTTGTCCCGCCAACAAGTCCTACTGATGTTACAGACCAAGTTGAGGTTGTGCATGTGAGTTACTTGAATGGAGCTGGACTTGCGGATATGCAGCAGTCTCATCAAAGCTGTGTCTGAGATTGCTTTGTATGCCAGACAGAAGTCACTTCTGAGGAGTCTGTAAGAGACTAAGTAGAGGGACAGGGCTTTTAGCTGATCTGTGTAGGGTAGGTGTTTGAGACCTTGGATTCTACTGGTGAGTAACCTCTGGTCTCTCCAGCTGTTGCATATGCTTTGTCACGTGCATGCAAAGGGGGTATTGTACTCAGTAATGGGTCTTATTAGGGAAGAATACAGGGATGTTATGACCACCTTGTCCCTGGTGATATACCCTTACTCATGAGGTGGGCCATGTAGAAAGCTTTCTGTGCAACAGAAGCAATATGGTAGACAAAAGTCAGTCTGCTATTAACCTGGATGCCCAAGTCCCTCACGACTGATTGCATGCTTAGGACCTTGTTATAATTCTGATAATTTGTGGGGTTGCCATTCTCCCAAAGGGTATGATGATGATGATGCACTTTTTGGCATTTAGTTTGAGACCATGTTTCTTGCACAGGTCATTAATTTTGGTGAGACCTTTTTGGAGGATGTCCTCATCACTAGAGGTAATTGATAACAGTGCCCAGCTTGCAGTCATCTGCAAACTTGGTCAGCCATAGTCCACTGGTTTGGCTTGTACCTCAGAAAAGTATATCCCAATCAACAAACGCCCCAAGACTGATCCCTGAGGTACACTGCTCATTATGGGTTGACTTTTTGAGGTGGCTTCCCCTATTTTCACTAGGTGGGTTCTGTCAGTGAGCTAGTTTGCTACCCATCTGGTAACATACGGATTGATTGACAAACTCAATAACTGTTGAAACCAAAGGCCTGGAATAGCTGCAGATAAACGGACCGAGTGTAGCAAATGTACCTGACCAGATTTCCTTTCTTTGCGCTTGTATCCAAGTAAGAAAAACTTTCTATCCAAATACAGGCGACCCCGTATTACTTTGAAGTAAAAGTGTATTTATTTAAGCATTGTAAATATATATTGTACCTAAGTTGTCTTGTACCTTTAAGGAGAGATGATGTCATGATTAGTATAAAAAGAGGAAAAGGGGCGGAGTACAAGTTATTTGAAAAAGTTTTCAAACTTTCGGAAATGAAAAGTGTTTTATTTGTGTTGTTTTAACTAACCAAAGTAATTGAAGTTGGTATCACTTAAATAAATACACTTTTACTTCAAAGTAATATGGCGTCACCTGTATTTGGATACAAAGTTTTTCTTACTTGGATACAAGCGCAAAGAAAGGAAATTTGGTCAGGTACATTTGCTACACTTGGTTCGTTTATCTGCAGCTATTCCAGGCCTTTAACATACGGATTAATGCCTAGTTGACAGAGTTTATCTATTATACCCCAGTGGGGAGTAGTATCGAAAGTTTTGGCCAGGTCAAGGTAGGCGGTGTGCACCATCTTCCCCTCATTCATGGCTTTGGTGACTGTCTCAAAGAAGTTGACCAAATTTAACAGGCATGACCTCCCCTTGATGAAACCAAACTGTGTGGGATTGGTGTTTGGAAGTTGCCTGTGTCCTTGTTAATGAGGTCCATGATAATCTGCTCCATAGCCTTGCAGATCAGGCTAGTTAGGCTAAAGGATCTATAATTTCCTGGATTGGCGGATGCTATACCTTTGTGCAAAGGGATGACAGTGGCTGACCTCCACTCAACTGGGATGAAGCCGGTACTCAGGCTTTGGTTGAATAGCATGCCTAATGGTGCTAAAAGTTCCTGTCTGAGTTCATGTAGGATCAGCCCTGGATATTATCAGGTCCCATGAAGGCTGTATTTTTTCCCCTTTTAGAAGGCAGTGATGATTTTCCTCCCTAGAGATAAGGGGAGGGGGATCAAGTGCTGGGGATGTCCTGATTTGCTGATGGGGGGACAAAGGGGGTTAAGTTTTCACTGAGCCTATTTGCCAGCAGGTTGGCTATATCTATGGCATTTGTGTATGTGGTATCCTTGACCACCAGTTCTGAGCAGATTTGGGTGCTTCCTTTGAGGTTGTGCACATATGTGAAGAAGGCCTTATGATTGTCTTTAGTAGATGAGGCCAGTTTGGACTCGAAGTTTGCTTTGGAGGATTTTACTAGTGCTCTTATTTGCTTGTTCAGGCTAAGGAGAGATTGCTTTCAATTAGGCGCCTGCTCTTTCTTGGTCCTGGACAGCAGTTTTTTCCTTTTATTATAGAGTTTAGTTATTGCAGATGTCCACCTGAAAGGTTTACTCTTCCTTAAGGAGGAGGATTTTGTCCTGTCAGGTATTCCTGATTCCATGCAGCTATGTAAGTGCTCGTACAGTACTTTACTGTAGGTTTGGACATATGTGCCAGTTCCTATGGAGGGGGGAGCTGTGAAGCTGTTTATACCTTCCCTCAGGGCATTGTAATCAGCTTTGGAGAAGTTTTTTATTTGACCCTAGCTAAGGGAGGGGGGGAGATGGTGACTTCAAAAGTGACAGTTGGATCTTAACTGGGAGGATGACACTGTAGGGATGCTGCAGTGGTTACTCATGCTGGTTAATACCAAGTCCAAGATATTTTCACCTCCTGTGGGGGTGTCAGCCAGCTGGTCCAAGGCATTTGCATTGCCAAACTCAAGGAATACATGGGCATTTGTGTTTTGGCATGAATAGTTCTTCTAATCTATGTTTGGATAGTTAAAGTTGCCCAGGATCAGGGTAAAGGCTTGAATCTTGATAGATTCAAAGAGGTCCAGAAAGGTGGAGTGGGCCTATTGAGTCAAAGTTGGGTGCCTGTAGCTAGCTATGATTTTTATAGGGGTCCTGTCAATGGTTAACTGTACCTAGAGTGTCACCTGTGCATCATACTGTTTGACCAGCCTGGAGGTGTGTATGTCTTTTATATATATATATATATATATATATATATATATATATATATATATATATATATTGCAACTACACCTCCTTTTGCTTTGCTGCTCATGGTTTGGGGTCTGAATGGATGAGTAACCTGCAATTGCTGGGGTGCTGTCCACAGCTTTGAATAGGCTTCTGTGACTGCACAAATGTCAGCACCTCCCAGGGTTATGAATGCTCGCAATGAGTGCAGTTTCGTAGTTAGACTCCTAGCGTTTAGCAGCATGACTTTTAATTTACATTTTGATGAAATTTTCATGTTGGTAGTTTTGACCTCATTGCATTGCCTAAAAAGGCACTATGGGGGAGGCAAGAGCCTCTGCAGGAGCCTGAAGCCCAAGGGAGACAGTTGCAGGCCATCTCTGGCAAAGCATCTTTGTTTGTCAATCATGTCTTCTCAGGTTGTCAGGTACTGGATCCCCTTGGAATGACAACAGAAATTAAGCTAATTGTTAAATTCAGTAATTTTCTGTTTCTATTGCGACATCATTCTGGGTGATGGTAGAATGCTGCTTAAAGCTAGGAACATACCTACCTGGGACACATATTCAATGAGCTCAATTATGTCTCTCTTCATATAGTCCAGGGAGGTACGTCTCAAGTCATTCACGCCAACATGGACTATTTATTTATTTATTTTTTATTTTACATTTGTTAACCAGACTAATCCATCTGGATATATTTCCATTTTCAGTGGAGGCCCTGGGAGAAAAGCTCCAGTAGTAACACAGAGATAATATAACATTTAAATATATCAAGTACAAATTATACAAAGAAAGGATGTTAAAAGTACTAAGTAATAAGTATTAATGAGAGGAAAACTGACATTAATGTCCTATAGTCATACAGAATAAGCTAGTCACTGTGCAGAAAGGATATCTGAGACAAGATACAGTACATTCAGAGGAATTACATTAATAACATAGGTAGTTTAATTTAATTACATTACTAACATAGGTAGTTTAATTTAATTACATTACTAACATAGGGAGTTTAATTTAATTACATTACTAACATAGGTAGTTTAATTTAATTACATTACTAACATAGGGAGTTTAATTTAATGACATTACTAACATAGGGAGTTTAATTTAATTACATTACTAACATAGGGAGTTTAATTTAATTACATTACTAACATAGGTAGTTTAATTTACTAGAGATAAATACTACTTCTGGAGGGGTGAAGTAGTAATGATTGGTATGAGGAGCCGGTACAGAGATGGCAGTAGAGAGAGCAGAGGAATTAGGCAGGGTTGCAACAGGGAAATAACCAGTGTTATGTTAAACAGAGTCATAACAGTATCTGTTGTTGAGAGACTTGATTGCCTGGGTGATATGGCAATTCTGGAACCTGATAAACAGCTAACTGTGACTTTCCTTATCCAGCCTGGTGAGGGGCACATCTGTGTGTCTCACAATGGAGTCTCCGATGACTAATATGCTGGTTTTCTGTTTAGGTCTTAGTAGCTGTGAGACACAGGTATGTGGACTATGTTTGGTGTGTAGTGTGATGGACAATAGAGTTTATGTGTGTTTTTACCTCGGAGATCTCTTTTGTCTGTGTATGTTTTTGTTGAGGACCTCTGCATATGTGTGTGTGTGTTGTGTAGGCGTGGGTGGTATTTGAGGTGTTGGCAGCCTTTTCAGTACCAGATATACTGGCTTGTGAGCGAAAGAGCATTGACTCTAGGTTCTTAATTTAATTCCATCTCTCAAAAATTGTGTTTTTAGGTGGTAGTAGTTGAGGGTTGTCCATGTCCATGAGGCAATTGCTACACTGTCTCAGGATGCCCATATCAACCAGACTGGCAGGAGAATTGTCCATACATATTTGTCAGAAATTGAGAGAGAGAGAGGCCAGAGAGAGCTAAGACGGTAAAGGGTGGAAGGTCTAAGAGTAGTACTACTAGGTGATGACCAAGTCATTCAAAGGGGAACATTTCTAGCTGGAATAACACAAAAAGGGTTAAAAACAGCAGCTTTAGCTCTGGATGCAGAAAAATCTGTATCAGACTATGTTACTCAATTTAAGGGTTAAGAACACAGTAAAACTCACAAAAAGCACATATTAATGACTTACAGACAAAAACAAAACTCACAGTATGAAAAAACACAGATTAACCATGTACAGACAAAAGCAGAACTCACAGTATGAAAAAATATAGTTAAACAGTAATGAAATGCAGTAAAATGCAGTTAAACAATAATGAATTGCAGTAAATAGCAATGACATACAAGTAAACAGTAATGAAAGGCAGTCATTCAGTAAATTGCTTTAAAACAGTGCAAATGTGATAAATTAGTTCACAATCACAATAGTAAAAATAGCTCAAATAAAGTATAATGCTACCAACAAGCAGTAAAAAATGTGGCAAACTAAATGCAGTTGAACACCTAAGCATAAGCAAAATGAAGTAGGAAGAGGCACATTTTTTTAGTAGAAATTGTGGAGATAGAAGATAATTCAAGGTTAAGAAGTCTTCACAAATGATCTCACTGTACTTAGTAGAATGAGTTGATGTAATGGAAAGTGGGGAAAGTGTCCAGTATCAAATTTACAGTAGAGGTGGACAACTCAAAAGCCTCCAAGCTTTAATACCACAACAACAGTTGGGCAAGTGGGTGGGATACAAGATCAGAACAGAGGTAAGGATTGAATTCAGTAAGCCTAAAAATAGTTGCACAGTTTAAACAGGTATGCAGCAACTATTGTTTTAGTTAATCAGAAGTTCAGAAAACTGTTGAAAATAAGCACTTGTCTTTTGTAGTCTTCCAACTGTTGTTGCAAAACAGCAGAGCAAGGGCAGAAGGCCTAACTCAATGAAGCTTTCAGCAAACTGGTTTAAACACTGGCTATTTAAGGCAGAGAGACTGGAATCAGCCAACTTATTCAATCAAAAAAAAAAAAGACAGAGCCCTGTGTAGTAACTCTAGCCACATTAGACCAGACTGAATCCCCCTCGCATGAGGAATCAGCTAGGCCACTCTAGACAAAAGATTATACTACAAGCTTCAAAGGTCACAAACAGTAATAGATATTCCGCTTTATGTGTTTTTCAAGTACAGCAACAAGTACAATGCACAGAACAAACATAGAAACAAAAAGGAGACAAAGATCAGAAAAGAGGTAAGGACTGAATTCACTAGGCCTAAAAAACAGTTGCACATTTTAAACAGATACAGTATGCAGCAAATATTGTTTTAGTTAATCAGAAGTGCAGAAAATAGTTGAAAATAAGCACTTATCTTTTGTAGTCTCACAGCAGTATTTGTAAAACAGCTGAGCAAGGGCAGAAGGCCTAACTCACTGCAGCTTTGACCAAACAAAGGGGAGTATCATTTTGTTAGAAAGTCCTTACCCCTTCTAGTACTAACTATTATTAGCTTGCAAGCTGCTTAGTTAAAGAAGCCAGACCCAGAAGGGGGGGGGGGCAATTGGAATCATAAAAATGGGTGCTATAGACTTGAATAGAAAAACATGTCTTTTACAGCTGTGCTGCCATTCTAACAGGCTATAGACAATGGCTGACACAGGAAGACATATTAACATTTGGCTATACCCTACAGTTATACAGCACACATATGATATAGATGGTAACATTGCAGCAAGATGCAGCTATGGGAATTAGCACATACCTAAATTACTATATGTTCCTGTGTTGCATGAACAAATTTTTTCAGTGCTTTACTTATATTTTCCTCATCGTTATCATCATCATCATCAACAACCACCTTTTCCCATTTTCTATATGGGTGATGGGGAGTTTTGTCAATTGTTGCCATCTTTCTTGATTCAGTAACACTCTCCTACCTTCTTTGAATCCATGCCTGACTGCCACACATCTTTTGCCCTCATTTCCTTTTTGCCTTCTTCCTATCTGCCCCAAAACTTCTTTCCCAGATTGTCTTCTATTTTCCTGCACATTTGCTTGAACCACTATAATCTGTTCTTTTTGAACTTTTCTACAACGGAATATAAAATATCCTAATGTGTACAATTTAAAACTATGTATAAACTGAGAATTTGTCTAATATTTGATATTAGTTATTAACTGCTGTGCTTTGTTATTTGTAAGTGTTGGAGCTTTTCTCCCCAGACCTCCACTGAAAATGGGTTTCTGGCCCAGTCGGATTTTCCCAGTTGTCAAATGTCAATAAATAATACATAAACTGTGCTTCTTGCTTTGATATCCTCATTTCTTCATCTGTCCCACCATGTGCATACTACCACCTGTCTCAAGAACTTCGCCTCTATCATTTTAGCTTCCATATCTGCTCTGCCTTTACTGCCCAGGTTTCCGTGCCATACAGTAGTAGTGATTGCACCATTATTTTATTCACTTTCTTTTCATCTTCTTTGGCATTCTTCTGTCATACATTACCCCTGACACTCTAACTGCATCCTCTCTGGTTTTAGCTTTCACCTCTTCATTCAGACTTCCCTTCTACTCAACCGCCCCCTCCCCCCAGATACTTCAAGGTATAAACCTGTTCCATTATTTTCCCTTCTATCCTTCTTCTGATTTCCCTCATTTGCTGTTATTCCAAACGTCTTATCTGTACTCAGTTTCATCCCTTCAGGTTTGCATTGCATTCCCCGTATCCTTTGCTGAAGTTTTTGCTCAGTCTGCCTGTAATGCCACACTGTCTACATACAGCAACTTTGTTGATGTGCCCCCCCCCCCACCTGTTTGCTAATGTCGTCCATTAGCAGTATGAACAGCAGTAGGCTCACAGCTGAATTCTGATGCACACCTACTCCCACTTGGAACCCCTCTGTGAGTCCAAACAACATTCCCTCTGGTGTCATTGGGCTCTTGTACATAGCCTGCACTAATTAAATCAGTGTTTCTGGGACTTCAAACCATTGAACCTTGTCATATGCTTTCTTTAAATCTAGGAATGCCCAGTTGGACTTTTTCCTCATCTCCAGCTACTTCTCAACTATCTGTTTCACTGCAAATATTGGGGTGGTTGTGCTACATCCTGATCTGAATCCAAATTGTTCATCTCCAGTCATACGTTCTACTACTCTATGTATTCACTTATCAGTCTCCCTCTCCAGAAATTTCATGCAGTGTTATTGGAGTTTGATACCTCTATACTGACAACAGTCATGAATGTCTCCTTTGTTATTGTACACTGGTACCAGTATGCTTATTTTGCAGTCATCTTAGATACATCTTTCTCTTCATACCCTCAGGAGCCATTTCACCCCTAACTCACCAAGTGTGTTAATCGTAACTGCCATGACCTCATCTGCTGCAGTTTTCATTGACTTTTTCAGTGTTTTTTTTTCCTCTTCTACAGTGGGGTTCTCCTCTATTCTCATTGTAAGCTGTGTCTGGGGAAGTACAACTTCTGTGAGATTTTCTTCAAGTAGTAGCTGCTGCAGGTATTCCTTCCATCTGCCTTTGATGTCCTGTAGACTGGTGAGCAGGTTTTTGCTGGTATCCTTTATGAAAAATGTCTGATCACTATCCGATCACTATCTGATCACTATTCGATCACTATCCGATCACTATCTGATCACTATCCGATCACTATCTGATCACTATCTGATCACAATCCAATCACTATCTGATCACTATACGATCACTATCTGATCACTATCCGATCACTATCTGATCACTATCTGATCACTATCCGATCACTATCTGATCACTATTCGATCACTATTTTCTTTACTTCTGTCTTTGCCTAGCAAACTGATAAAGCTTTTTTTTTTGCCAGCTACTGTGTCACTATGCAGAAGATGGTAGAGTGCCTCATGTCTTGTTCTTTGCTTTTACAACTGGTGTTTTAGCCTATTTGATAGCCAAACAGCATTCTTTCCTTGCCATGTCTGACTTTTCTGCACTCTTTCTTCCTTTTGATAACTTTCTGGATTTGTGCAATAAACCACCAGCTTTCCATTTGCACCTTACTTCCATGGCCACATATCTGTACTATTCTACTCACACATGCTGTGTTGAGGTGCTGCCACTCTTGTTCTTCTTCTTCAGTTCTATTTCCTCCTCTTCTTCATAAGGTTCTATAGCCCTGAGTATTTCCTTGAACTGTCATGGTTTATTTCCAGTCGGCTTCTAGGTCTTCAACCTAGTTTATGTTAAGCCTTGCTTGACAATTGATTGCAGATGACTGTAGCAAACAATGGTTTTATGCTCTGGGCTGACTACTTCACTGGGGATGACTTTAGAATCTCTGACTATAATCCAATGTTCTTTCCTTACAAGGAGGAAGTCTACCTGAGCTGCAAGTTGGCCACTCTTTTATGTGATCTAATGACTCTCTCCCTCTTGCTGAATCATAAGATGGCCACCACCAAGCCATTTGCCTTACAGAAGTCTAGAATGGCCTCTCCTTCTTTATTCCTGTTGCCACTCCCATGTGGACCCATGTGTTCCCCTGTTATCAACATCAACTCATGTAGTCACAGTTTATCTAGTAGGTCCTCCAACTGCTGTCTGAATGCTCTCTTTTCCTCACTATCACATCCTTCCTGTGAGGCATAGACTAAGATCATGAATACTGCCTTACTTTTGCAGTGGAGTCTGATTGCCATGAATCTCTCACTAATTCTGATGACATGCCTCATTATCTCCTGAAGCTTCTTCCTCACCACAATTTCTACACCATTTCTAGTTTGTGGAGTAGTAGACTCTTGTTCCTAATCTGAGCTGCTTTGCTGCAGTAACCTCCCATCATCATCATCATGCTACAGAAGAGAACTACTTTGAAAGGGATTTGAATCCAGCAAGCTGATTTTCTGGAAAACTTTCCATCTTAGTGAGGCACCTAGTTTTATAAGTTAAGTGTTACTTTTGACTGCTTCTAGATGCTCATGAGTGTGAGGGATATAATTTTGGCAGAAATTTTAAGACATGTTGGCCATAGCTGTCTTACAAGGTGCATTGCAAGTGTCTTGCATACAGTATGCTGTTAGCCATGTTAGGAGTGATGGTAGACACACCGCTCGGTTCATGTTCATTACTATTTAACTGTTGCATGCCTTTCACATATGCAATTAGTCATAGCCTCAGTTAAATTGTTATCGTAGTGTTTAAAGGTGTTGTTTACTTTCACTTCAGTCATTATTTTGGGAAGAATATGTGGTCAGAATACATGCAGTGTCTGACATTTCCTTAAAGATTAACTGTCAGGCATAACTTGAGCATAATATGTGGCCTAATAGGAGTACTCTACAGATGTTTATGACCATGCAAGAGCAAAGTTGTTAATGACCTTGTTCCCCAATGTTTTTTTTTTTTTTCAAAACAGGTTTATTGTTTTAACATATAAGAGAAATATCATAACAATTTTATACAAGTAATTAAAAATAGGTATTATTATAATATTCAACAAAACAACTAAAGTATTTACAAAGACATCCACTACAATCAGATCAATTAATTAAACTAAAATACCATGCTATTGAAATTAAAATTTTTTTAACAAATTTTGTAAATTATCCCATACAATAAAATAAGATGTTTTTCTATTTGTTCTAGTCCTAATTGTGTTTATTTCCATATGGCACACTATATTCATAACATTTTTAGATTCATTGAACGAAGGAGGTGTATCTGAAATCCAATTTCTAGTTATTATTTTCCTAGCCACTGCTAGAATAGACTTTTGAGGTACAGGTGTGTTGAATAATATAAGAGATTTAGAAATAATGAAATTATCTGTAAAAAGAGCCTGCAAAAATTCATTAATTGACTTCCAGTATTCTTTCAATTTTATACAGTCATAAAACATATGAGCCCAGTCAGCATTAATTTCTACATTACATCTCTTACATAGATTATCTTTATTATTTATTTTATTCATCATCAAAGGTGTATAAAAGATATATGTAAAAATTTCCATGTATAAAGTCTCCAGACAATGGAAGACGTAGTTCTATAAGCAGATTCCAATATATATTGTTTATCTTGTTGATTTGGTGGGTCCCCATTAATAGAAGTGAAATAATTCCATTATGAATCTACACTGTAAAAAGTTTCTTGTCTGATAACTTTATGTATGTATGAAAGTTTACCTTTATCAGAAACTTTATGTTGTAAATTTAATATCAAGTAATCAATCAGTGTTGGAATAGATTCTTTAACAGTTATAGACATTAAATCTATTTTATTAATGAGATGTTGTCTAAAGGTCTGAACCTCTAACCAGCAAGTTTCTCTTAGATCAAATTCTTGTTTTAAGAAATCTAGATTTTTAACTTTATTATCAGATATCAACTGATACCAGTACTTTAGATCATTATCTATAGCTAAATGAGTTCCTTCAGAAGTAGATGACAAAAGCATACCCTGAGTATACATTATAGGAAATACAATAAAATTCCATTCCCTATACTTAGGGTGCATGAATATAAAGTTACGATAACTAATAATAATATTTAATGGATAACAAACCATATGTTTAGGTGTAATAGGTGAAGTACAAAATTCCTTTAGTAACCATAACATGGAGTTATTTTTTTTGAAGCCTCTCTCTCACCATAATACCTAAACTATTTCTAATTTGTCCGTCTCCCGAGTAGTAGACTTTGGATCCAAGCCAAGTGCCTTTGCTGCACTGCCCTTCCATCTTATCTCCTGGACACAGAGGATATCCGGCCTCCTCCTTACAATCATGACATCCACTTCCAAGATCCATCCTGTCAGTGAAACTGCATTGAGTTTAACAAGTTTTATTTCATGTTTGACAGGCTGATTGGTTTTAAATTCAGGTTTCACTCACCTGAGCTACCCAGGCAACCCAAGCTTGGCAACACAGTCCAGCCAGTATGTTATTGTCTTGGCTTTATAGAGGGCATATGCTGGTGTATAGGTCCCTCCCACTATTAGCATGGGTCCCTGGTGTAAGTTAAAGTAATCGTGGTCCTTAACCCATTTATCACTGGCAAATACCCATGCCCATTGTTTGATGATATTAGTCAACATGACAACATCACTTAGAGATACTTTTTACACCACTGAGTGGCTAGTCCTGCCATGGCAGACAATCTCTGATCCATGCTATCCTATCTGAAGGATACTGCTCACCACAATTGATGCCCACAGCAGTTGGTCTGTACACTTCTTCCTCCAGTAGCACCATCTATTGTCTGTCCTATTACCAGCAGCTAAATTCTTTGGTGAGTTTGAGGTGGAAACACTTAGCATGTTTATGGGAGATGGAAACAACCTGAGAAAGACACAGTAAGAACATGCAAATTCCATGCAGGCATTGGCCAAAGGTCAGGATCAATAAACTCCAAGAGAGAACTCCAGGCAAGGAAAACCAAATTCCACTAGTATTTTATTAAGCGCTTTTCATCGTTCGTATTAGAATGACTTCTTCAGATCTGAAGAAGTCATTCTAATACGAATGATGAAAAGCACTTAATAAAATACTAGTGGAATTTGGTTTTCCTTGCCTGGAATTCTCTCTTGGAGTTTACTGGTTTGTTCGCTAAGACATTTGTTTTTTGAAAGGTCAGGATCAAACTTTGTACTTGTGCATGGGAGGCAAACACTTTAACCCTTATGCCAAGCAACATGGAATTTTTCTTCAGTAGCATGATGGAAGATCCCTGCTCCATGGCATGCTTATATCATGTGGATTACCCCTTCTAGACATGTTGAATTTGCTAACTAGCTCCCAGCTCGTTATTCTTTTTGAATCAGTCAATCAGCACAATGAGCAAACTAGGCAAATATGTCTGCATGACACTCTACACATGCCTGAACACCCGAGTTGAGCTCTGTACTTAAGTGAGAACCCCAGATACCACTGGGTTAATTTGTCAACCTCATACCTTCCAAACATACCTCATTAAGAGTAATGTTCAGTCAATGATGTTTTAAAGTGCCATGCTCATAAAACTTACTCTTTGAAAGGGTATGCCACATATGGAAGTGTTATACATACATGTAAGTAATACGCATTGGAAAACATGACCAGGGTTTGTTATACACACCGCCCATCTATTCCAGTGTTGGTCAGCTGACTGTGCAAACATTATAGACATGCAAGTTTCACAACAATAAGCATGATATCTCTAACCATTTGAAGTTTGATTCTGACTAGAAAACATTGGGATGGTTGTGTGGCATATTCTCACACATTAAATGGTCATAAGTAACACATTACTACTCGAAATATTTTTCTAAATATTGCATTACAAACATATTTCTTCATTGTTATTTCTATGCTATCCTTCATTTAAAAGATTTTATAAACTGTTCACCAAACAAATAAAAAACTCTTAACTCATACTTGGCCAAAATAGTGTTTTTGAGAAACATTACTTTTTAAAGACTACCTGTTTATTGAAAGTTTGATTGCTTCTTTTCACAGAAAGTAGTTTCATGGCTGAATGTATTAATGATGACAGTGGTCTATTCCAGTGCAATCAGTGAAGGCTTTGAATCCTATGATGGTGTGAATTTTTAAATGCGTTATCAAGACTGTGTAACTGTATATTTCAAACCAATGAATACCTTTTCACAGTTGCAAATGCTCAAAATATTCCTGTTATGTGTGCCTCATGAATGTAGTTTACTATGATTCCATCATTAAGAAATGCAGATAATGCCATGGTATGGAAATTTGCATTAATCACAGTTGTGACTACACATGACTTAATCAAAATAAAACCATATCTGCAAAGCAGAAGTGGAAAAAGCAAACAATGGAAATCTTCCTTCTACATTACACTTGTCCTCACCATTGTGATGACTTCTTGAACCTTGGCTTAAGCTGTTTCCTGTGAAACTCCTGCCATATGCATTCTTTTGCAATTTTAAATGATCCTGCACTGATGTAGAGCATGTAAGTATGACAGTCAGGTGGTATTGCATGTAACAATCTCCTAAAATAAATTACTGTGCATTAAGGTGAACTTTAACTTAACTAAAACACACAGTTACCTCACATACACATTCAATGAATGGATGTAAGAATTACAGTAAAACATATAAGTAATAGGAAAGAATAGGTCAAACCTTGTATGACAGTTGGCATAGGGCAACTTATGTAGTCATATCATAATGCCCATCCAGTGGTAAAAAGAGTGAATTCCTTAGGCCATGCTAATGTTCCGCTAATTGATGCATAAGTAAGCCTAGCCTTGAAGTGCTTCACTTCACAAGAGTCATATTATTTATCTGTAACACTTTCCATCAGTCATTGCACTCACTATAGTGCCATAGGTTCATGGGTAATTAATTACTTGGCTAATACCCCTAAAGGGCCTTTTTAAGCCTAACCATGCTCAGCAAATATATGTGACAGTTTTTGATACCTTTCATTTCATTAGAGGTATAGCCTGGGTATGGGTGGTCGAGTATTTACAAGCTTCCCATTTCTAATAGAAGCATAACTGGCAAACTAGTGGTTAACTTGCAGTTCCCCATCAACTTATCCTAGCTGCACTTGAATAACTGCAGGAAAATTCTCTGTCTCAGGTGGATGGGAAGCTAATTCGAGAGAAGAGGTAGTCTCTGAGACACATACTTTTTTCTCCAACATGCCCTGTTTATGTTAGAGATTAGGTTTAGGTTCCTAGATCATGTAATTATGATAATATTTGATGTTAAGTTGTCCCATCTCACCTTTGTTCTTGCTGTTTGAGCTGTTTGGGTTCAGAGCCGATCCTTGGCTCTGACTCGGCCTACTTCTATAGCTTGAGAGCTATTTACTGGCTCGAGGCTAACCCTTATCCCAGAATGCCCAGCGTCAGCTACTCGTTTGCCACTTCAGCTGCGAGGTTGCTTCGTTACTGGCTCAGGCTTAGTATAGTTTTTTTCTATGATTATAATTGTTGTTTATTCTTAAAAATTTGTCAAGTTTTTGTCTAGATATAGTACTTTATCCCTTATCGCCTTTCTTGTGTGTGTTGTAGCTTTGTTGGCCATCTTTCCATATCTCGCAGACCTTCAGATTCCCTTGAACTCATTTAAATTAGAGAGCTCTCCCCCACCCCCTTAGGACAGCTGTTTAAATTAGTGGCTCTCCTTTCTGTTCCTTAACTGTAAAAAAAAAAAAAAAAAAAAAGACTGTTTGTTTTTTAGTATAGTAGTATAACATGTCTAAAGAGGCCAAAGTTTCTGGCTTCAAAAAGTGTGACTCATGCTGTCAGAAAATGCCTCTGACAGATGAGCAAACTAGCTGTGTTTATTGTTTAGGGGCTGTGCACCTGCAGGACTCCTGCTCTATCTGTCATGCATTTGGGTCCTGCAGGAGTGCAAAAACAAATTAATCCTTCGAGGATTATTGAAACCACAGGAATCCCCGGCTAAAGGTTCTCAGCCAGTGAAATCCTCTAAGTCTGTCAAGCCGTCGGCTCTATCCTTGGAACTGACTCCTGGGCTTGAAGAACTAAGTTTGTCCGTGCCGACTAGCATCGACAAGTCATCTCCTCCCTCAGCTCCAACTGCTACCTTGGAGCCATCTCGGAGCCACAAGCAAGCAAGGTCTCCTTCATTGGAGCCGATCCACTCTGTGCCACATTCACCCTCATTAGGAAGTGAACGCAGTCATCACTCTTCATCCCACTCCTCTCGATCCTCCAAGTTATTGGATCAGGACATAGAGAGAGTAATCAGCAGGTTGCTTAAATCACAGGCCCTTGCAAAATTACTTTCCAGCTGACCTCAGCAGGTTGCGGCTCCATCTGCCTCCATCTCTATTCCTCCTCCGACTACACTTGGTTTGGAGCTGGAGACCATGGACACGCTGATAGTAGAACCGACCACTCCAATCACCTCCTCTTTGGTTCTGATGTCGGCTCCAATCACCATGATTGTTCCGTCCATCGAGGGATCTGGGTGCCAAAGCTCTCTCATCAGCTCCAAGGGGGGAAGTGGCATCGGACTCTTGTCTGACTCCACTCTCCCTCTTGGAGCTTCGGCACAGGTGAGCTCAGCTCCCACATCGGCCTCAGAGCTGTCGCCCCTGACACGGAGAAGGACTCCCATCTCTTCGGAGCCAGAGCTTTCTTTGCCTCAGGATTGTGATGCCTTCAAGATCATGCAGAATGTGCTGTCCCCTGAAGCAGTCCTACTATCAGCCCTATCGGCACCTTCTCTTGTGGTGCCTCTGCCAACTTCTGCTCCTCCTCCAGCCCAGAAGCATAGGGAACCTATGCCCCAGGACACTCCATTGGGTGAACCCTCTTCATCTGAGGCCTCCCCTGATCATTCAGAGGAATCTACTCTGAAAAAAAAGTGCAAGAGGAAGCACCTAGACTCCCCTGAGTCTGTCACCTCAGATACAGACCTGGATGAATTGGAAGGGTCCCCCAGGTCCCCCTCTGAAGATGTTTCCTTTTTGGACATCCTTGAAATGCTTAGGCAGAGGGGTGGCTGGTCTTCCCTAGCCTTTACCGAGGATGAGTCTATATACCTGGAGGCATTCGGTTCCCAACCCTCCACCTCCTGGGTGTCTCCACCTTTTAATCCACTCATGTCTGTAGTGGCTTGAAAGGCTTGGTCAGCTCTGGATTCTGTGGACCCTACTCTGAGGAAACCAAATAAGTTCATAACAGCCCCCCAGGACAAACAATTTCTCTCTAAAGGTGTGCCAGTTGATGCAATGGTGGTAGCAGCAGCCAACAAGAAAGAGTTAGCAGAAACTTCTTCCCAGCTTGCGACTCTTAATTCTATAGTCAACTCTTCCATGAGGCTGATTTCCTATGCAGCCAATGGAGAGAGCAGAGCCACTGGCACAGGAGTGGCTCTCAGGAGACATGTTTGGCTGCGGCTGTGTCTTTTGGGCATCCTTCACAAATACTCCCTTTGATGGCTCCTCGCTTTTTGGGCCTCAGGTGAAAGACAAGCTTACCATGTGTGAGCAGGAAGGCAAGACTCTCTCTGCCATGGTAGTCCATTTTTCCACTCCTAACAGACCTTATCCCAAAGGTCAGAAGGGTGGAAAGATGTGGTTTTGGAAGTCCCAGGGACCCTTGCCTAACACATGCGGGGATTTTCCCCCCAGGGGCAGAGGGGGAAACAATAACAATGGCAAACGCCACCCTTGTGGCAGAGGGGGAACTGCAAAATCAGGGTGACAGAGAAACTTTCGCTGCCAAACCCTTCCAGCATCCCTAACGGGTTGCCTGACTGCTCACCTCTGGAGGCAGTCAGGGGAAGACTTACCCTGTACCCAAAAGCCTGGCAAAATATAACAAGAGACAAATGGGTACTATCTATCATATCCGAAGGTTACAAAATCCCCTTTCATCAACCCCCTCTAAATTCAAAAAGTCCATCCCAGATGTCCCACCCAATCTAAGGGATCAAGCAGTTATTCAAGTTTCAAAACTGCTAGAAAAAAGAGCCATTCAGGAAGTCCACGCAGACCAACTAGGATCTGGAACTTATTCAAGATTCTTTTTAGTACCAAAAAAGACAGGGGACTGGAGACCAATACTGGATCTCAGCAGATTGAACAAATCTGTACAAAAGTAAAGTTCTGGATGGTAACACTGCAGTCCATTCTCCCCTTTCTGGATCAGGACAACTGGATGTGCTCCATAAATCTTCAGGATGCGTACTACCATATCAAAATGGACAGAAGCTCCTGGAGATTTCTTCACTTCCAGGTTGGGGCCAGTCAGTATCAGTTCAGAGCTCTGCCCTTTGGGCTCACCACAGCCTCCAGGGTGTTCACCAAATGTATGGCAGAAGTCACAGCTCACCTGAGACGTCAAGGATTCCAGGTGTTTCCCTATCTAGATGACTGGCTCCTAACTGCTACCACCAGGCATCAACTCTTAGAGGCACGGGATTATACAATATCAACCTGCACCCAACTAGGCATTACAGTAAATTTTGAAAAATCTGCCTTGTTGCCCTGTCAATCTGTTACATATATAGGAACAGAATTAAACACAAAACAAATGTTTGCAAGGTTACCTCAGGAAAGAGTTTTCTCTATTTGCTAACAAGTGTCATTTCTAATGTAGAGCAGAAAGGTCCAAGTCAGACATGTCCTGCAAGCTCTAGGCTCCATGGCAGCTGCCATTCTTCTTGTACCATTAGCATGTTAACACATGAGAGTCCTTCAGTGGCTTCTCTTCACACAGTGGTCCTTCTAGGAACTACCCATGTCTCCCGTTATCCTGATTACAGAAACATGCAAAAGACACCTCTCTTGGTGGATGGTCTCCCCACTGGTGACTCAGGGCAGACCTTTCATTCAACCCCCTCCGGTAGCCACAGTGACCATGGACGCCTCCCTGATAAGGTGGCGCGGGCATTATCTAGGCAGGACAGTCCAAGGCATGTGGTAACCTCTCGAGTACCATCTGCATATCAATGTCCTAGAGATGAGAGCGGTGCTCCTAGTGTTGCAAGCTCTTCAAGACTCTCTTCCTTCTGGGACTGTTGCAATCCAAACAGACAACATGTCAGTTGTGTGGTACATCAACAAGCAGGGCAGGACCAGGTCCTACCCTTGTGTCGAGAAGCCCTCAGGCTATGGCAATGGACGATTTCCTCCCAACATTTTCTGACAACAACACACATCCCTGAGAAATCCAGCGTAATAGCGAACAGGCTCAGCAGGGCTATCCTCATGCCTCATGAGTGGTCTCTGAATCAGGAAGTTGCGGACCTTATCTTCCGCAAATGGGGCCAGCCTTGCTGCAATCTATTTGCCACCCCCCTCAACAACAAATGCAGCAGCTACTTCTCCCTGATTCCTCCTCCAGGTCAAACTCCCAGGGATGCTCTAGTCCACGATTGGACTCAGGGACTCCTGTATGCATTTCCCCCTTTTCTCCTAATTCCAAGACTATTACAGAAAGCAAAATCGTTGGGTTGCAAAATGATTCTCATTGCCCCCTATTGGCCTTGACAGATATGGTTTTCGTTCCTGCACCTTCACCTTCTAGACCAGCCTTGTGTTCTGGACCCAGTGCCAGATCTGTTAATTCATCAGTCAGGCGGGTTGCACCAATCCCTTCAGACTCTCAAGCTCACAGCTTGGTTTCTCCACTTCCTACCTTAGCCAGGCTTCCAAGTATCTCCCCAGCAGTTTGTGATATTATTGTATCCTCCCATAAGTCAACTACGAGAAAGACTTATGCTAGCAAATGGAAAAAATTTTCTTACAGAGCAGAATCTAGAAACTTAGACCCCTTTTCAGCCCCAGTCCATCAAATTCTAGAATTTCTAGCAGAGCTTTTTTTAATCGGTGCGGCTGCTGCTACCATCAGGGTGCAATTGGCAGCCATATCTAATTTTCATATTGGAATTCTTAATTCTAGCATAATGTCTCATAAGCTCTGCAAAGCCTTCATGAGAAGAACATCTCTTCATAGACCCCCAGTGAGGGATCCACCTCCTCCTTGGGATCTCAGTTTAGTTTTGACTTCTTTGATTCTGCCTCCATTTGAACCAGCAGCTTCATGTCCCTTAACATTTCTTTCATGGAAAACACTTTTTCTGGTTGCTATTACATCAGCTAGACATGTTTCAGAACTCCAAGCACTCTGCGTTCATCCTCCATATATGGTGTTTCACAAAGATAGCGTTTCTCTGAAAACCAACCCATCCTTCATATCAAAAGTCTGGTTAGAAAACAATTTAAATAAATCCATCAATTTCCCCGTATTCTTTCCCAATTATAGCAACAAGGCAGAATACGGTCTTCACCAATTGGATGTGCACAGACAATTACATTTTTACCTCCATAGGACCAAAGAGCTAAGAAAGTCAGACCAATTATTTCTCTCCTATGCTCACAATAAGCAAGGCCTTCCAGTTTCTAAGGTGACCTTATCCAAATGGTTATCTGACATCATTGCCTTTATTTATCAGTTAAGGCATAAACATTTACCAGCAAAACCGAAAGGTCATTTTATTAGAGCATTAGCCACGTCTGTAGCCTTTCAGTCCAAATTGTCCATAGACTCAATTTATGCAGCTGCCACTTGGGCAAACCCTCATACCTTTATCTCTCATTACAAAGTGGATGTGATCTCCTGGAGAAGGGCTTCCTTTGATTCCACTGTTCTGAAGAGTCTGTTCCAATGAGCCACCCAGGGTCTTTAGGTGCTAGGGACGCTGTCCCAAACAGCAAGAATGAAGGAGAGATGGGACAACTTAACATAAAGAAGTTATGTACCTACCATAACGTTCCATGTTAGTTGTCCTTCATCTTGCCTTCCTTCTTGTGTCCCCCACTCCTTCCTCCTTCCTGGTGGATTGAGAGGAGTTCAATATGGTTTCACTGGCTGATTTCCTTTTTCTTGGTTCACATGACAAATAATTTTATGACAGTTTACTCTGATCTGTTATTTTGGTAAATCAGTTTTAGGTTACTGGTTACTTTATATGTCTAGTGTGCACTATCACAAATGAGATCTGGGTAGCTGACACTGGGCATTCTGGAATAAGGGTTAACCTCAAGCCAGTAAATGGCTCTTGAGTTATAGAAGTAGACTGAGTTGGAGCCAAGTATCGGCTCCGAACTCAAACAGCTCAAACAGCAAGAAGGAAGGCTAGATGAAGGACAACTAACCTGGAACGTTATGGTAGGTACATAACTTCTTTTTTTGCAGATGTGCAACAGGTTCATTAGAATGGGTTCAGAGCATGCTTTATAGACCAGGCCTAGATCACCTCTCACAGCTTTTAAGAGACGCTGTACAGGGCTAGTACTTTGACACGAACTGTGCACAACATCTTTATGCCCACTATTCTTTCTGTGAGGAACCTCTGTAGATGCTCCAGTTATTGCATATGCATGTTCAGGTATATATCAGAGGGGGAATTATACTCAGTGCTTGGTCTAATGAGGACTATGTACAATGGGACAGTGATATCCTTGGACTTAAATGACATACCCTTGCTTATAAGTTGAGCAGTATGGAATGATTTCCTTACAGCCATAGACATGGTGGTCAAAAACTAGGCACCATCTACAAGCATTCCCAGATCTCTGACCACTAGGTCTATTTTTTGGAATGTTTTAGTTTGCAATCATCTGTGAACTTCATCAGCCAGAGGCCGTTGGCATTGTCCTTGACTTCAGAGAAGTATGCAACCTACCTAAGCATACAAATTTCAAAACTCAGCTACTCTCTTATCTTTCTTCCAAATGGGAATGCCATTGCCACACTCCAACTTAAACCTCTCCCCCCTCATTCCACCTTGCACTGACTTATCCAACTACCTCTACTATTACTTCATCCCACCCGAAACAATCCCTCCCCTACTGAAAACTAATTTTCTCTCTAATATCTACTGTACTATACTCTCCCATCTCAAATATACTATTACTCTCGCCATGCATAATATTTTCCTAACCTACTAATGGTTAGTAGCTATATATTTTAAAATGTTAAACCTACAATTGAGTTTATAAAAAAAATATTCATTTATGTAAATGTTGAAATTTCTGTATTGAAGTATGTATTTTCATTTTTGTAACATTGTGACAAACCAATTGCAAATATCATGGAGCTTATCTGTAAATGTTTAATTAGCTGTATGAACTATGTCCTTTTGTAACATGTGAAATGTAACTTGCAATTATTGTGGAGCTTTTCTCACTGGGCCTCCACTGAAAATGGGCTCCTCTTGGCCCAGTGGGCTTCCCCAGTCATCAAACATAAAAAAATAAATAAATAAAATAAGTAGATGCCATAAAGAAGCATCCCAAGCACCAAGCCTTTGGGAACTCCTCAAGTGACTGTCCTTTTTGTAGACTCATCTCTCCTGACTTCTTATGTCATATCTTTGACCCAGCTGGCTATTCAACAGGTGATGTAAGGGTTTATGCCTAATTTCATAAGCTTGTCTACAATGACCTAGTGAGATATTGTGTTGAAAGCTTTGTCCATGGAGAGGTAAGCAGCATGAACAATTTTGTCCTCATCTTTTCCTGTTTTCACCTTCATAAAGAAGTCCACCAGGATAACTAGGCATGACCTACCCTTGACAGAACCATAGGTTTCCTGTGTCATCATTTATCACTTCCTTGATTATTTTTCCATGGCCTTACATGTGAGACTAATCAGGATTATGGATCAGTTGTTTCTTGGGTCTGTGGGTGGCAGAGGGATAACTGTTGCAGTCCTCTACTCACTTGACATGAAGCCTGTTTGGAGACTACAAGTGAATAGTGCTTCTTGGGGCCCCAATACACCATGCTTTGTCCTATTAAAAAGGCATTCTGAAATTTTATCAGGTCATAAAGATGCAGTGTTTTTGGCTTTGGCTTTGGAGAGTGCATTAAGACCTGTTTCATAGTGATAGTTGAGGGAACTATGGTTGGGGTATTTCTTGTGAGGAAGCTGGGGAAAAAACTGTGAAAAACTGGAGATTAATTTATCAGCCAGTAGATTTTCTATATCCTCCAGCTCTGTATAAATAAGAGTCTGGTGGTTTTCCTTACTCTGAGAGGCTAAGTTTTTATCTCAGATTTGTCTTGAATAGGCTTTATTAATCCAGAGTTGTTTATTTAGTTTCACAGGGGAGGTTCTTACATTATTAGGTATTGTAGTTCCTATTTTTGTCTATAATTTTCTTTCTTTTGTTATATAACCAACTGATGTTGGGATTCTACAAGGCTGGCTTGTTTTTTTTTTTTTTTTTTAGTTTGTCTTTTGCTTATTTTGGTGGGTACCAATGCCTCTATACAGATGTGTATGTACATGATTGTAAAGTTTTTTGTGGGGAATGCTGCTGAATAGGAAGTGTGTTCTCTTGGTTTGGAAGGCATTGACATTTTGCCATGGTGTCACTTAAACATAGGAAATTTGCAAATGAAGAATTCCTACAAATTCCAAGGTTACCTGTTATCCCATGTTTTATTTTTATTTTGAAGGAGACAGCTTTGTTTGTCCTATCTAACCATTTTAGACTTTATGACCAAGGGGAGGGGGGTTGCAACATTTCCCATTGTTGCTAGTGAGGACTAGGCTAAGGATATTGGCTATCCTAGTAGGTGTAAGGACTAGCTGGTTCAGGACAGTCATGCTGACAAAGTAAATGTTGTATTTACATGATCAGAATAAATGGCATAGTAGTTTGGACCCCATATTGTTGCATTATGTGTAACAGCTCTATGTCTAGTCTACCATCTGCCATCACTTTATATATGTAGTTAATGAAAGATAAAGAATACACAACCCACAGGTGTTACTAGTAAATATATATGTCAAGAAGTGATGATTTTGACATGCAAAGGTACAAATCAAATGTGCTTTACATACTACATTATTTTTTCTCAAAAAATGGTGCTTAAAAAAATCTGAAAACTTCATTATCTGCACTTGTTAATAAAGTAATGTGTATAAAGAGCTGGGTTCACAATCTGTCAAGTCAAAAACACTTAGTATTCCACTATTTGTTATCATGACCTAGAGTGGCTGTTGAACATGTATACTCTAAAGCAGCCATAGGCAGTTCTAAAAGTGAACTGGAAAAATGACAAATACATTACCTATATTATATTTCTTTGCCATATTTCATGTAAATGCAGTTCTTCACAGTATCCATCATTGCACAAAGGATGTAATATACAAAATCTGTTTCAGGCCATAATTCCCTGCCATTTTTCCTGTGGATCTTGGAAGGAGACACATGGCTATATTAGTTAGGCCATGTTCAAATATGAGACATTAATGAAGCTCCAGGTAAATGCTATATATATATATATATATATATATATATATATATAGATATATATATATATATATATATATATATATATATATATATTAATAACATTGAAATACCATAATGTGGAATGTCATGTGGTCAAGATATATGATCAAATTGCCAGAATGTCCAGCAACAATATAAAAACAAAAATCTATTTTTTGTGAGGGGGAAAGGCTGTTCCCCCCATAACATATGAACTCTGAGATCCCACTACAGTAGGAAGATGGGTAAGCTTCCTGATCTCCACTGTAGCATGATCATACATCAGCTTCAATGTTCTGGCAATTCGATCATGTGTTCTCGACCATATGATGTTCAACATTATGTAACTTTGATCTGACATGAACCCATTTACCTATACATATATATATATATATATATATATATATATATATATATATATATGTACACACACACACACACACACACACACACACACACACACACACACACACACACACACACACACACACACACACACACACACACACACACACATACATCCAGGATGGTCTCACACAGACTAACGACTGGTGTATTAGTCACGGTCCCAAATTGAATGCAAAGAAATGCATCATCAATTCCTTCAGCACAAACAATGTCAATAACAATACCCTAAGTACCCATGAAGTCATAAGGGAACTGGGATCACGTCTTTGGAACAAGCTACCAACTTGTGTGAAACAGAGCACCTCTATGACTCTGTTCAAGAGGAACATGAATCAGTGGTTGGGGCACCATAAATTCTTACCGGGGACAGTGCCCACAACCCTCCTGGACATGGGCAGTCATCACTAAATGCAATCTTGGGCGTTGAATAGTATCTCTACAGTATTACATTGGCATATATATATATATATATATATATATATATATATATATATATATCTATGGGTCCACCTTGTAATTTTGAAATACTGAAATCCCGAAGTTCAGTATTTCGAACTTACAAAGTCGAACACTCACATTACCAAAACCAGCAGAAGATCGAAATTTAAAATACTGAAGTATTGATATTTCAAATGTCGGCTTCCGGTGGAACGGAATGTGGATGTTTAGGTTTTATTTTGATAAGTTTGTGTGTGTTAGTATGTTGGTTAGTGGTTTAGTGTGTGTATGCGTGTGTGTGACTGCAGTGTGTGTTTGATGGACTGTAAGATGTGTGTTTTGAGTTTCGTTTGTGTTACTGTTTGTGCGATCTCGGAGTTAGAATATATAAGTGGGAAAGTGTGGGGTAGTTTAGATTAATTTGTTTGATTGTGGGGGGGGGGTTGTGTATGTTTATATGTGTGCTGTATGTGTAGTGTGAGTGCAGGATTTTGAATTTCGCTGTTGTGTGTTTTCGAATTTGTGAGTTTGGTTGGGTTTTCGGCTTTGTGGTTTCAGAATACTGAAATTTGGGATTTCAGTATTTTGAAATTACAAAGTGGACTTGTGTGTGTATATATATATATATATATATATATATATATAAAATAGCAGGGATATGCCTCATTTTTATTTGTCTAGTGTCTTGTCTGCTACAAAAAAATGGCACCCAAGTTGTTTTATCTAAATTAATCTTTAGATAATGATGAATCAGCTAATGTTCAAGAAGTCTAGACTTGACATTTTTGATAGTCGTGTCATCTTAACTCATTCATACTTATAAGGCTTTTTGGAGGCCTCTGTATAATGGCTATAAGTCCGTATAGAATTCTGACATTTGTTGGGGGAAAGGGGGCTGGATTCCTTAATTAAGTGACTGACCAATTAATAATAGGAATTTTGAGAAAGGGCAAATTATAAATAAAATAATTACAAAGTCTGTTAAGCTAAGTCATCCTGTAGTGAAGATAATAACCTGTTTTTTACTTATTATTCATATACTCATATTTACATTTTTATTTTCATAGCTGAGTGAGCTACATATTACTAATAGGCATGGTGCAATATTATGGTAGGAAACAAAAAATATATTGTCACTGTCTATATATAATACACTTTACTTGAGGCATTAATAGGTAACTGCATTGGGTCCTGAAGATATACAATATTTCCATATGTAGATCAAAATGTCCAATGCTAAGTGATCTACACACAACTGCATGCATTCAGGTGAAACCATAGTTTATTTTGCACAAAATTATTATTGATATTTGAGAGATAATCTGTGCTGTTTTTGTTGCTAACTATTACAATTTGCACTGTTGCATATTTATGCAAATAAGTCAGAAAGCAAGCATTCAAAAAGGGCTTTCTTGCTGTCATGTTAAAACACAAACTTGAAAAAACAAATATGCTACGACTCTTTTTGTCTACACTGTACAGTTTACACAACATGAAACTTTGTGAAAGCTTAGAAAAAAATTATAATTCTGGGTTTGTGTGCATTATAATATATATATGTAGCACTATAACAATATTTTACTAATAGCATTACCATTTGTAACTTTACAGTAGCATTTGATGTTCACAAAAATTCATAAAAATAACTTGGTTTTCATTAACTTATCTGGAACTTAAAGTTGTTTTAAGGTTACTAGATATCTGACTTTCCACAATACTGATGTGTCAATGAGTTAATGGACTCTGCTGTTCCTTCTTCATCTCCCTGTTATTGTGCATGGTGGCCACACCCTGGAGTTTGGTCTCAAAATGGCCGCTCTTCATGTGATAATTGAGGATAAACTAATGGTGTCAGATAACATCTTTAATACCATTATGACATTTTGTTACCATCTTTGGAATGTCATCACAATCATCTTTCACGCTCCTGCTCAGGACATTCTGATAGCCATCCATGTCTCTAACTTTCCTTTCCTTTAAATGTTTTTTACTCATTGCTTAATGATATTATGTGAATTGTTCATCATGTTTAACTATTAACCAGACCACAAGGACAAGGATAAATGTAATATATATGGATTGCATGTTTTGGAAAATGAAATGACACTATTGTATCCAGAGAAAATCTATAGAGACAGGAGGAGATAGAGCTAACTCCACACAGACATTGAATAAATGTCCAATTTGAGCTTTATAACTGAAGTTGAGAAGACGCGAGCCATTTACTCGTCTTGTTGCTCTTCTTATTTGGTTTGTTGCAGCACGTTTCGCCTGGACTGAGCAGGAACAAGGAGCAAATTCTTTTAATAGGAACAACAACTACAAAAAATTATAAAGTAGGATTTTTTTCCTCAAATGTTCAAGGTCATCCTCCTTTTGATGTATTTTTGGACTTTGAGAAAAGCAAAAATGGTAAGTTAAATAATGTTTGTTTTGTACCTATAATGTTTAATTACATTGGTAGGATCCTGACTAACTTTACTGCTGCAATTTTGAAAAGTGGTTTGAAGTTTTATCTTATGAATATTCCTAGAGCTCATGTACATTTTCTGGATTTAGGGAAACTTGTTTGAAAATTGCATTTTGAGGTACCTTTTCTAACCATAATCCACAGGATTTGAACCTGTATGCGGAAACCTCAATGAATTTTAAGCCCATCACTTTAGACACTAAGCCACAATTATATAATGTAATAAAAGCAATGTGCAGTATTAGAACAGATCAGGATCTATCATGCACTATCACAAATAACAAACTAAAAATCTCAGCATAGGTGAAAAAACTTAGAAGATAGGCAGGTAAATATAAAGGAAAGGTACACACACACACACACACACACACACACACACACATACATCCAGGATGGTCTCACACAGACTAACGACTGGTGTATTAGTCACGGTCCCAAATTGAATGCAAAGAAATGCATCATCAATTCCTTCAGCACAAACAATGTCAATAACAATACCCTAAGTACCCATGAAGTCATAAGGGAACTGGGATCACGTCTTTGGAACAAGCTACCAACTTGTGTGAAACAGAGCACCTCTATGACTCTGTTCAAGAGGAACATGAATCAGTGGCTGGGGCACCATAAATTCTTACGGGGACAGTGCCCACAACCCTCCTGGACATGGGCAGTCATCACTAAATGCAATCTTGGGCGTTGAATAGTATCTCTACAGTATTACATTGGCATATATATATATATATATATATATATATATATATATATATATATATCTATGGGTCCACCTTGTAATTTTGAAATACTGAAATCCCGAAGTTCAGTATTTCGAACTTACAAAGTCGAACACTCACATTACCAAAACCAGCAGAAGATCGAAATTTAAAATACTGAAGTATTGATATTTCAAATGTCGGCTTCCGGTGGAACGGAATGTGGATGTTTAGGTTTTATTTTGATAAGTTTGTGTGTGTTAGTATGTTGGTTAGTGGTTTAGTGTGTGTACGTGTGTGTTGTGACTGCAGTGTGTGTTTGATGGACTGTAAGATGTGTGTTTTTGAGTTTCGTTTGTGTTACTGTTTGTGCGATCTCGGAGTTAGAATATATAAGTGGGAAAGTGTGGGGTAGTTTAGATTAATTTGTTTGATTGTGGGGGGGGGGTTGTGTATGTTTATATGTGTGCTGTATGTGTAGTGTGAGTGCAGGATTTTGAATTTCGCTGTTGTGTGTTTTCGAGTTTGTGAGTTTGGTTGGGTTTTCGGCTTTGTGGTTTCAGAATACTGAAATTTGGGATTTCAGTATTTTGAAATTACAAAGTGGACTTGTGTGTGTGTATATATATATATATATATATATATATATATATATAAAATAGCAGGGATATGCCTCATTTTTATTTGTCTAGTGTCTTGTCTGCTACAAAAAAATGGCACCCAAGTTGTTTTATCTAAATTAATCTTTAGATAATGATGAATCAGCTAATGTTCAAGAAGTCTAGACTTGACATTTTTGATAGTCGTGTCATCTTAACTCATTCATACTTATAAGGCTTTTTGGAGGCCTCTGTATAATGGCTATAAGTCCGTATAGAATTCTGACATTTGTTGGGGGAAAGGGGGCTGGATTCCTTAATTAAGTGACTGACCAATTAATAATAGGAATTTTGAGAAAGGGCAAATTATAAATAAAATAATTACAAAGTCTGTTAAGCTAAGTCATCCTGTAGTGAAGATAATAACCTGTTTTTTACTTATTATTCATATACTCATATTTACATTTTTATTTTCATAGCTGAGTGAGCTACATATTACTAATAGGCATGGTGCAATATTATGGTAGGAAACAAAAATATATTGTCACTGTCTATATATAATACACTTTACTTGAGGCATTAATAGGTAACTGCATTGGGTCCTGAAGATATACAATATTTCCATATGTAGATCAAAATGTCCAATGCTAAGTGATCTACACACAACTGCATGCATTCAGGTGAAACCATAGTTTATTTTGCACAAAATTATTATTGATATTTGAGAGATAATCTGTGCTGTTTTTGTTGCTAACTATTACAATTTGCACTGTTGCATATTTATGCAAATAAGTCAGAAAGCAAGCATTCAAAAAGGCTTTCTTGCTGTCATGTTAAAACACAAACTTGAAAAAACAAATATGCTACGACTCTTTTTGTCTACACTGTACAGTTTACACAACATGAAACTTTGTGAAAGCTTAGAAAAAAATTATAATTCTGGGTTTGTGTGCATTATAATATATATATGTAGCACTATAACAATATTTTACTAATAGCATTACCATTTGTAACTTTACAGTAGCATTTGATGTTCACAAAAATTCATAAAAATAACTTGGTTTTCATTAACTTATCTGGAACTTAAAGTTGTTTTAAGGTTACTAGATATCTGACTTTCCACAATACTGATGTGTCAATGAGTTAATGGACTCTGCTGTTCCTTCTTCATCTCCCTGTTATTGTGCATGGTGGCCACACCCTGGAGTTTGGTCTCAAAATGGCCGCTCTTCATGTGATAATTGAGGATAAACTAATGGTGTCAGATAACATCTTTAATACCATTATGACATTTTGTTACCATCTTTGGAATGTCATCACAATCATCTTTCACGCTCCTGCTCAGGACATTCTGATAGCCATCCATGTCTCTAACTTTCCTTTCCTTTAAATGTTTTTTACTCATTGCTTAATGATATTATGTGAATTGTTCATCATGTTTAACTATTAACCAGACCACAAGGACAAGGATAAATGTAATATATATGGATTGCATGTTTTGGAAAATGAAATGACACTATTGTATCCAGAGAAAATCTATAGAGACAGGAGGAGAAAGAGCCAACTCCACACAGACATTGAATAAATGTCCAATTTGAGCTTTATAACTGAAGTTGAGAAGACGCGAGCCATTTACTCGTCTTGTTGCTCTTCTTATTTGGTTTGTTGCAGTACGTTTCGCCTGGACTGAGCAGGAACAAGGAGCAAATTCTTTTAATAGGAACAACAACTACAAAAAATTATAAAGTAGGATTTTTTTCCTCAAATGTTCAAGGTCATCCTCCTTTTGATGTATTTTTGGACTTTGAGAAAAGCAAAAATGGTAAGTTAAATAATGTTTGTTTTGTACCTATAATGTTTAATTACATTGGTAGGATCCTGACTAACTTTACTGCTGCAATTTTGAAAAGTGGTTTGAAGTTTTATCTTATGAATATTCCTAGAGCTCATGTACATTTTCTGGATTTAGGGAAACTTGTTTGAAAATTGCATTTTGAGGTACCTTTTCTAACCATAATCCACAGGATTTGAACCTGTATGCGGAAACCTCAATGAATTTTAAGCCCATCACTTTAGACACTAAGCCACAATTATATAATGTAATAAAAGCAATGTGCAGTATTAGAACAGATCAGGATCTATCATGCACTATCACAAATAACAAACTAAAAATCTCAGCATAGGTGAAAAAACTTAGAAGATAGGCAGGTAAATATAAAGGAAAGGTACAAAATAAGCAATCTATCGATGACCCAAAAAAGGTTTATGGAGAACTGGGAAACAAGGTAAAAGGAATTGAAAGACCACCAAAAAAAGAAGAAATAGATACATTTTGGGGAAGTATTTTTGAAGATCCTGTGAAACATAACAAAGACGTTAAATGGATAGAAAAAGTAAAAGAAAGAATACGAAGTTTAAACATACAGGATGGGAAGTGGGATGAAATAACAGCCAGAGAGATTGAAACAAAGTAAAGAAAAGCCTCTAATTGGAAAACTCAGGCCCAGATGCAGTACTTAACTTCTGGTTAAAAGTATTAACATCTTTGCTTGAAGATTTAGATACAAGTAAGAACTATTTATATGTGTACCCCCAAAAGACACCAACCTGGCTAACAACATGAAATACAATGTTCCTACTTAAGAGTGAACCTGCAAAGTACCCTAAAAGTATACACCCACGGCCAGCCTTAGGCATAGGCAAACTAGGCGACCGCCTAGGGTGCTGTACAGGCTGGCTTTGAAAAGGGCGCAATTTTTATCTATTTATCTATTTATTTATCTGTTCAAGGGCACCTGAACCATTGGGAGAGGGGGAGGGCGAGTGCCCTCCCACTTATAGTTGCAGATTGGCCAGGAGGCTTTAACATCACAGCATGCGTGATACAGGAGTCTTCTCCTTTATGCGTGTATCATGATGCTAACGTGGATTTAAATACGTTCTGAAGTTCCACGTGGAATTTAAGCCAGCAGTCATTTTAAGCGATGAATAATCCAACCTTCGTCAATGAAACTACGATAAAACCAAAAAGCTCACGTTTAGTCCAAAAGAATCCACAGCTCGGCCAGGGAGATAAAAAACGTTTATTGAAACAGTTATTTGTGGTTAAGCGCTTTCATCTGTTTCAACAGACTTCTTCAGAACTCCAAAAAACTCAATCAAACACATTTTAAGCGATGAGTTAAGTCCATGTGTTTGCATGTGGCCGTTTGGTTTAGAAAGAAGGTAAGTGTGTGTGTGTGTGTGTGTGTGTGTGTGTGTGTGTGTGTGTGTGTGTGTGTGTGTGTGTATGCATATAACTTAAATTGTCTGTTTGTGTATGAGAGAGAATATGTGTGTGTGTGTAATTTAAATCATTTGGGTACTTTTCCGTTAACGGGGCAGCAGTCGTCCACAAACATAAATGTTGCCGCAAAATGTACAGGTCAAACTTCCTTTTTTTTCTTGTAGATTTGTTTCTGTGTTTTTGCATTAACTGGTCAAGGGAACCTGGATTATTTATTACAGGTTGAATTAGGGGAATGAGAAGCAATAACCGTTGTTTCTACAGACTACGGGTTGTATCATACCATTGGGTATAGTAGATGGCAGTGAAAAGAAGGATATAATGGTGCCTGAGCATGCGTATTCATGTGATGGTTTTGTAAACAAAAAGTGGGAACTTTTATTTAACTTGGTTTATGTTTAGCTAGATATTCCGGACACATTCATGTATTTAATGGTTTGTTTAACTTTGTAAGAAAGTGAAGAAATGAAGTAAAACAAAAATCACACAATGATACAACTTTACGGATGAAATTTCTGTGTTGATAGATGGCAAGTATTCTTACTTTGCACTTATCAGAGACTGAAGCAGTGTCGTTTGTGTATGCGTGTGTGTTTGTGTCAGAGCATGAAGTGATGGAAAATATTGTTTTTGTGTGTTAGGGATTATACGATTTGTTTTGTGTCAAGGGTTTATTCTTTATTTGTATAGCATTAAATGCCTTTTTATTATTGCAGAATAATATATGCTTGTATGTGTGTAGATTTTTTTGAGATTGTAAAGATTGGGTCATGCCTCATATATTCAGTCTTTATTCTTATTTTTTTGATTTGAACTGTTCATTTGTCATAACAGACATTTCAGAATATAGCATAGGACAGTTTTGCTTGTCCTGTTTGAACTTACGTATGCTAGTGTGACTCCCAAAACTGTTTATTAGGTTTAAAGTGCTTTCATAACAGCTCCCAGCATACACACAGTCAGACAAAATATGATAGATTGCTTTACATTTTGTGGTTTTACTACCAAAAAATAACAGTTGCAGACCCAAATGCCTCACTCATCTCTACCTCATTATAAAAAAAAAGTTTATCAATGTACGTATGTATATATATATATATATATATATATATATATATATATATATATATATATATATATATATATATATATATATATATATATATATAGAGGGAGAGAGGTATATATGATGTTACAATAAGTGTAGGTCATACACCTTTATTGTCTCTAGCACTTCGGCTAAGAAAATACAACAGCCTTTGAAAAACAGCAACATGTGTTGAAAATGTGAACTACAAAGGGAGATAAAGGGTTTTGAGAAATAGGAGCATAGGGTGAAAATGGGAACATGTAAGTAGGATGAAATGTGCAGGAAGTTTGACCTGTACATTTTATGGTAACATTTATATTTGCAGACAACTACTGCCCCGTTAACGGAAAAGTACCATCATTTGTTTGTGTATGAGAGAGAACTCTCTGCATCACTTACAATTCTGATTTGGACTTATGTTTTTTTTTATTAGCCAACTGATTTAGGACTCTCTAAGATGAGACTTGCAATGTTCTTTTTCTTTTTTCTTTTTTTTTTTTTTTTTTTTTGAGTCTACTTTCACCTCCCACCTTCTGGCTTATGAAGGCCTTTCTTTGCAAGGTATTTGCAGGCTACCTGTAGGTCCCAGCTACTTTATTGGTGTATTTATCTGTTCCTAATTGGTAGATGAAACACTGAAATGTAAAACTGTTTGCCAGTAACAGACTGTTCATTATTAAAAAATCTCTTTAATGTAGAATTATTCGGATGAGCTTTACTTCTGCAGATATTGTGCTTATTGACTTGTGGATTGTAATGACAGAACTTTGAGTGGCCTTTTATAGGTTCATAGTTTAGTACTAAGCTAACTGCCCTTGTGAGTCATTTTAAGCCTAGCCAATTATCCCTTTTAAGACTCAAACCCTGCACTTTGTGTTTGTAAGGCAAACACCATAACCATGAGGCCATACTCCCATCCCCTCTTTATGGTTAAAATGTTTTGAAATGGGCAGGTTTGTCGTTACTGGGTCATGCATTTTGTTTTATTGCTTACTGGAAAAATGTTCAAATCTACAAATTTAAAAAACACACTAACAGTGGTACTTTATTATACAAGGAATGTAATTTAATACAATCAGGAAGGTGAATCAAAGAACACATACATGTATGTATGCATGGCCCTAAAAATGTGTGCAAGGAGGCCATTTTGAAAATAGCCCAAAGGTAAACTTAAGCTTCCACTGGCCATATGCATTTTTTATGAATGTGGATTTTCATTCCGTTTCAATGGCAGAGAAGTTCATTGCTCATGCTAAGTCTGTTTTCATTGTGAGACTGTATTGTTTAGCAAATGTCTGTCTGTGTTTGTGCTATTCAAACTTAAGCTACTGTACACAGGGAGGAGGGAGATTGCTATTCTGCTTTCACTGAGCTGTAAGGTTCACTCGCCTACCCCAAAGTAAATTAAAATGTTTAGATTAACTTAAGCAACTCTTTGAAATAAGGCATATGAGCTTCAATTTTCTGAGGACATGACTTTTATACTAAAATATATGTGAAGGGGCAACTGATAAAGCAGGTTTATTAAAGGAAAATTCCACTGTCCTTCACTTGCACTTTAACTACATTACAAGGTATCTTTTCTTCATATGCATTTAAATGAAGGAAATGGCTGGAGTGGCTTTCCTGGGGAGTGACTGACCTGTGGGTGTGGCTTATAGGGGTGTTTCATGATCACGGTATGGGTGGGGCTTAAGGGGCGCCAGAGTACTACTTCACCTAAGGCACCAGTTCAGCTAAGGCCGGCCCTGTATACACCAGTAACTTGCCTTCTGATAACATATAAACTATACACTGTAATTGATGCTGACAGAGCTTATAGTCATTTAGAAGAAAACTCAATTATGACAGTAGAATAAAAGGGCAATAAAAGAAAGTCATATGGAACAAAGGATCATTTGTTGTTAAATAAAGTCATAGTAGAAACTGCAAAAAGAGGAAGAATCCAAGAATGGCATGGATTGACTACAAAAAAAGCATTTGATAGTATCCCACATTCATGGATAAAAGAGTGTTTACAAGTGTATAAGATACACCCTATACTAATTGACTACATTACAGTGATGATGAGACATTGACAGAACACTCTGCAATTAAGCCAATTAAAGGACAAATTATTATTCCAGGGATAAAATTTCAAAAGCGAATATTCCAGGGTGACTCTCTGTCCAGTTAAACTGTCTCTTAACAGCTTAGGCCATGGCTATAATTTGGCTCCTAGAAAAAAACAAAGTGTAAAGATGTTTCATCTTCTCTTTGTCGATGATTTAAAACTGTATAACTCATCATATGAGGAACTGAAAGCACAACTGCAAGTTGTCAAAACATTTTCAGAGGATATAAAAATGCCATTTGGTCTTGATAAATGTGCAAAAGCAACCTTTAAACCCTGGAAAACTGCAGAACCAGGAAAACATCAGTTTATTACAAGAATGTGACATAAAAGAACTTGAGCAAGAGGGAGTGTATAAATATTCGGGAATTGATGAAGGAGGAACAATAAAACATGAACAAATATGAATAAAACTTAGTAAGGAAAACTTTAGAAAACTTAAATGAATCCTGAAAACCATATTGACATCTAGGAACAAAATCCAAGCTATAAACCAATTTGCTCTTCCTGTCCTAACTTACAGTTATGGAGTGATTGAATGGCCCCAAAACGTGTTGGATAGATTATATAGGAAAACAAGAAGGATGCTTCATGCTCACCAAATGATTTATAAAAAAATCAGTGCATACCAAGATTATATCCTCCTCCCTTCCAAAGGAGGGATGGGTCTCCTTGGTATTGATTACATGTCCAGATCTGCAGTCATGGGACTCCACACATATCTGCTGACCTCACAAGACTCAAACATAGTGAAAGTTTTGAAACATGAGGAGATTCTCTGCTTAATCCAGCAGAAGCATATCAGCATCAAGCAGGAATAGAAATCAAACCAGAAGTTGATAAAAATCAGGCAGCAACTAAATGTGACAAAAAACAAAAGAAGGAATATAAGGTGAAGGAACAGATGAGATGGCAAAAAATGTGGAAAATGCATAAATATAGTCGCAAGTATAGAAAACTTCTGGAAGAACCTCATGTTGATCAGGAAGAAATGTAGGGATAGTTAAGGAGAGGCAAATTCAAACCAACAGATGAAAGGTTAATATTGGTGGCTCAAGATAGAGGGCTATGCACACGTTAGTTTAGAGATCTGATGGCTTAATGGTCAAGGTCTTTCTCTCCCATACATAAGGTACAAGGTTTGATCCTGACCTCCAACCAATGCCTGTTTGGAGTTTGCATTTTCTCCCTGTTTCTCTGTGGGGTTTCTCCCATGTCTAAAAAACATGCTGAGTGTTTCCATCTCAAACTCATCAATGAATGGAGCTGTGGGCAGTAGCGCAGACTCTACATGGTGGCCTGTAGGGGGAAGAGTTGTACAGATCAATCATTTTGGGGCAACTACTGCAGTGCGCAGTATCCACAAGATAGGAGAACATGGATCACAGACTGCATGCAGTGGCAGATCTAGCCATTTGACATTGTAAAATATGGCTCTAGGTGATGACTAATGTCATCAAAAATGGGCATGGGTAGTTACCGGTGATAAGTGGGTAGAGGACCCAGCCTACTCTGACAAATGCCAGGGACCCTTGCTAACAGCAGGAGGGGTATATGTGCCCCTATTGGCCGGTGAGTGCCTGCCATAAAGCCCAGCAGCCCTGGGTCAGTAAGCTACTGGCTGGCTGGTATCTAGTTGCTCTGCCTGGGTTACCTGGGATAGCTCTGTTGAGCAAAAGTTTGGAGTAAAACCAACCAACCTGCCAAACATGAACTGAGAATTGCCATACTTAATGTAGGTTCATTGACAGGATGCAGCTTGGAAGCAGATGACATAATGATACTGAGGAGGGGATCCAGACTCTACTACTCAGGCGGGGGGACAGGCTAGAAATGGTATAGGAATTGTGGTGAGAGACAGGCTTCAGAAGGCAGTGAGGGATATCATCAGAATTAATGACAAACTCATGGCAATCAGACTCCAGTGTAATGATAGACCAGTATTCATTATCTCAGCCTGTGCCCTACAGCAGGGTTGTGATAGTGAGGAAAAGAGTGCATTCAGACAGCAGTTGTAGGACCTACTAGATAAACCAAGACAACATGAATTAGCATTGATAATGGGTGACTTGAATGCACATATCAGGACAGACAGAACAGGATATGAGGACTGCCTTGATCCACATGGGTGGGGCAACAGGAATAAAAAAGGAGAAGCCATTCTTGCCTTCTGTCTGGCAAATGACTTGATTGTAGCCAACACATAGGTTCATAGTTTGGTACTAACTAGGCTATAGGCCCTAGGGCCTACACAAGCCTAGCCATAACAATTCCCTGGCTATTTCTTCCCACAGTATTTACTTCCCTGGACCCCTGTCTAGCAGGGCAACTGATGTGATCTTCTGGGTGAATTTCCTAGCTCCCATCCAATCATCAAGGTTCCTTTTGAAGAGGGCCAAAGAGTTTCAGAAAGAGACACAGTCACAAGATCACATACAAGAGTAGCCAACATGCAACTCAGGTAGACTTCCTCCTTATAAGGAAAAGGCATTGGGGTAGAATCCATGATTGCAAAGTCATCTCCAGTGAAACAGTCGGCCCACAGCATAAACCAGTAGTTGCCACAATCAGCTGCAAGCAGTGGTCAGAGAAGGCTCTAAGGTCAACAGAGACCAGGCTGAAGACCTGGAAGTTGACTGGAGAGAAAGTACAGCAGTTCAAGGAATTACTCAGGGCTCTAGCACCCCAAGAAGAAGAGGAAATAGGTGGAGTTGAAGAACAGTGGCAGCGCCTAAAAACAGCACGTGTTAGGACTACAGAAAAAATATGTGTCCAAGCCAGGTATGGAAATAAGGTACATAAGGAAAGCTGGTGGTGGAATGCAGAAGTCTAGGAAGTAATCAAAAGAAAGAAGAAGTGCAGGAAGAAGTGGGAGATAGAAAAAAATGACCAGACTAGGAAGGACTACTGGGTGGCTAACAAAGAAGCTAAGAAAGAAGTTGCAATAGCAAAGAATAGGGCATCGGAGGCACTCTACCAACTTCTAGAAAGTGACTCAGTAAGGGGCAAAAAGAAACTATATCAGGTTGCAAGGCAAAGACAGAAAGATAAAGAAGATAGTCAGACACCCTTCATAAGGGATGCCAGCAACAACCTGCTCACCAGTCCACTGGACATCAAAGGCAGATGAAAGGAGTATTTACAGCAGTTTCTGAATAAAGAAAACCCCAGTACTTCCCCAAAAACAGCCTACAATGAGAGAAGAAGAGGAGCCCACCTTAGAATCAGTAAGAACAGTACTAAGGAAGATGAAGTCAGGGAAAGCCGCAGGCTCAGATGAGATCACAGCAGATATGATAAAGCTGATGGGTGAGATAGGGGAAAAATGGCTCTTGAGGGTAGTAATAGCAGTGTGGATAGAAAGGTGTATCCCAGATGACTGGAGAATAAGCATACAACTGTCAGTGTAGAAGAACAAAGGGGACATCCACAACTGTGGGTAGTACAGAGACATCAAACTCCTACCACATTGCATGAAAGTTCTGGAGAGGGTGATTGACAAACAGATATGCAGAGTAGTAGAATGTAAGATGGGAGATGAGCAGTTCAGATTCAGATTAGGATGCAGCAAAACTGACCCGATGTTTGCATTGAGACAGATACTTGAGAATAACCTAGAGATGATGAGAGAGTCCAACTGGGCATTCCTAGACTTGGAGATAGCATATGACAAGGTCCCAACAAAGCTGACCTGGGCAGTACTGTGGTGGTTTCATGTCCCAGAAACACTGGTGGAATTAGTACAGGCTACGTAGAAGGACCCTGTGACTCAAGTACGAACAGTGTTCAACCTCACAGAGGGGCTACTAGTGGGAGTGGGTGTACACCAGGGTTCATCTCTGAGCCCACTGCTGTTCATACTGGTGATGGATTACATTAGCAAATAGGTTGGAGGGGATAGATCAACAAAGCTGCTGTATGCAGACAATGTGACAGTACAGGCAGACTCTGCGCTAGAACTTCAGCAAAGGATAGGAGAATGGAATGCAAGTCTGAAGGCACATGGGATGAAACTAAGCACAGATAAGATGGTGGTAATGGCAGCAAAGTGGGGCAATCAGAAGAAGCTGAGAATAGAGATAGAAGAGAAGATAGTGGAACAGGTAAACAGCTTCAAGTATCTGGGAGGGGTGGTTGAGGAAAAGGGTAGTCTGAATGAAGAGGGCAAAGCTAGAATCAGAGGGGCTGCACCCAACTGGCATAGAGTATCAGGTGTAGTGTATGACAGAAGAATGCCAACAAAGCTGAAAAGTAAGGTGTACAAGACAGTGGTGTGACCAGTACTACTGTATGGTACAGAAACCTGGGCAGTAAAGGCCGAACAGTTGAAGAAGCTAGAGGTGATGGAAATTAAGTGCCTGAGATGGGTGGTAGGATGCACACTGTGGGACAGACAAAGAAATGAGGACATAAGAGCAGAAGCCAGAGTAGCTCCAATTGCAGGAAAGATCAAAAAGAGCAGATTACGGTGGTGTGGGCACATGTGTAGAAAAGCAGAAGACAAACTGGTGAGGAAGATTTGGGACAGACAGGAAGAAGGTAAGAGGATGTGAGGATGTCCAGCAAAGAGGTGGATGGATTGTGTGAAAGAAGATTTGTGACAGTCAGGCATGAGTGTTGAAGAAGGCAGGAGTGTGACACTGAATCGAGAGAGTTGGTGACAGTTAACACAATGGCCAATCCCAAGAAGAAAAAATGGGAAAAAGGGGGCTGATGATGTACACATTGGTTTACAAGGTCCATTAAAAATGTGGAGAAACAGACAAATGTAGGTTTTGTAAAACAGTTGCACACCTCATTGCTGATTGTGACATACTAATGGCAGAAGAACTGTATACTGAAAGGCATAATAATGTGGTAAGACTGTTTCCCTGGGGATTGTGCAAACATTAGTACTGAAGTGCCTGAAAAATACTGGAAACATAAGCCACAAAGCATCATAGAAAATGATGAGGTCTACATCACATGGGATCACCCATTACCAGCAGTTCAAAAGATAAATGCTAGAAAACCAGATATAGTGGTGAATGAAAAGAAGACAAAAGTAGCATTGATTATTGAAATTGCCACACCCAGTGACTACAGTGTATTGCATACAGAGAGACACAAAGTCATAAAATATCAGGATTTGCAGGCAGAAACAAGATCAGTGTGGGAGAAAGATACCCAGACAGTTCCAATAGTAGTAGGAGCAATGGGTCTTATAAAAAAAAATCTATAATCATATTTAGATATGTTACCAATACATGTAAGCCTATATGAATTTCAGGAGTCATTATTGTGCACATTGCGGGTGCTGCGATGAGCACTTTTGGCTGACATCAAAGATTGAAACAATACTAATTTCATGAACTTTAATCGTACTTTGACTTAAGAATGGAGTCCATTCCTGTCATGGTATTAAAAACCCAAAAGATTTGGAGAAATTAAAAAAGGAAAAAAACACAATTAGATTCATAATAATAAAGATCAAGCCACTTTTCAAAATTGCAGCAGTAAAGTTAAGGGTCCGAATAGACAGATGATAAAATCAGCAAAAGGACAGAAGTATTGCTGGAATTGAATTTATCCTCAAGTCTTAGGTTCATAGGTTCATAGGTTCGTACTAGGCTATCTGCCCTAAGGCATTTATAAGCCTAGCCAGAGTGTATGTGGCTTACATCACCCCTTAGGATGAGAATACTATGCCCTTTTAGGGTTTAGTTTACTATGCCTCTGTCTAGTAGTGACACAGAGATGACCCCCGGGGTAAACCTACGATCTCCCATCCACTCGTCGAGATTTCTTTTGAATAGAGTCAGTGAGGGGCTCTGCCTAACATGGACTGGGATTCTGTTCCAGAGTGTAGGGAGCCTCTGGGTTATGAATCTGTGCCTCCAGCACATTCTATTTATTTCTGTGTTGAGGTTTAAGTCACTTGTTCTCGTGGCTCTGATGGATTTGGATTTTCTGAGGTGGAGCATGTCCATTAATTCAGGATTGGACATGGCCTTGTACGTCAGGCAAAGATCACCTCTGAGTAGGCGGTATGCGACTGAATAGAGCTGGAGTTTTTTCAGTCGGGCAGCATATGACATATGTTTAAGACCCTTTATCCTCTTGGTGAGGAACTTTTGGGGTCTTTCCAACTGCTGCAGGTGTCGGGTGAGATACATCCCAAATGGGGCATTGTACTCAATCATTGGCCTGATAAGAGAAGAGTACAGGGGCACAATGACCTCTCTTGATCTAGATGTGAAACCCTTCATGATAAGGTGGGCAATATAGAAGGTCTTCCTAACCACTTTGGCAATGTGAGTGTCAAATGAGCGGTTACTGTCAACCTGGGTCCCTATGTCCCTGATTACCTCTTCCATACTTAATGGATTACTGCCTATGTGGTAATTTGTCGGTACCTTGTTTTTCCCAAAGGGTATGACTATACATTTTTTGGCGTTCAGCTTAAGGCCATGGCTCTGGCACCAATTATCCATTTCTATGAGGCCTCTCTGAAGGATGTTTGTGTCCGCTGGAGTATCAATTATGGCGCCCAGTTTGCAGTCATCTGCGAACTTTGTCAGCCACAATCCTCCTATGTTTGCCTGTACTTCGGAAAAATAAATGCCGAACAAGAGGGGTCCCAGGACTGAGCCCTGTGAGACACTGCTTGTGACTGGCTTAGAGTCTGACATAGCTCCAGCAACTCTGACCCTGTGGGTTCTGTCCTTGAGCCAGTTTGCAACCATCTTGTGACATATGGGTTTACATTTAAGCTGATGAGTTTGTCTATGATGCCCGAGTGGGGTATTGTGTCAAAGGCTTTTGCAAGGTCAAGGTAGGCTGTGTGAACTGCCTTACCCTCATGGCCTTAGTGACTGTTTCAAAAAAGTTGACCAAGTTCAAAAGGCAGGATCTTCCCTTGACAAAGCCAAATTGAGTAGGATCCAATGTCTGTAGGTCCCCAATGTCTTTGTTTATGAGTTCCATAATGATCCTCTCCATAGCTTTGCAGACCAGGCTCATCAAGCTTATGGGGCGGTAATTTCCAGGGTCCGTAGAGGCACCGCCTTTGTGAAGTGGGACCACTGTTGCCGTACGCCACTCTTTGGGTATGTATCCTGTAGTAAGGCTAAGATTAAACAGCAGCCTTATGTGTGGGTTTAGTTCCTCTTGGAGTTCATGTAGCACACAGCCCGGGACGCCATCTGGTCCCATTGATGCTGTGTTTTTAGCTTTAGAGAGGGCGGCTCTCACTCACTACACTCTGCTGGGATAGTTATTTCTCCTTTTGGGGGGGAGGGGGAAGAGAAATTTGCACTGAACCTGTCTGCCAGAATGTTGGCAATGTCAGTGGGTTCAGTGTATTTTGTGTCATTTTGGACTAACTCTTGGTGTGTACCTTCAAGAGGTGAACCTTGTTTTCCACAATAACTCACCAAGACAACACTGATGTATAGACTGAGTTTTATATAGCATATATCATGGACAGAAGTAGGTTAAAAAATAAAGATAGCTGGGTGCACATATCCCAGGATAAAAAAGTGCCCAGTTCTGGTAGGCGCACTGGTACCAGAATTGGAAAAAATGACAGTGTAGAGTCCTCAAGACACGGGAATATTCTTACAATGGGGCTAAGTCAGGCCCAGGTGGAGGATGGCCCCCCTGTTGTAGAAGGAAGTAGCAGTCCACAAAAATCACAAAAACTGACAGGCCAAAAAAAGAGTCATACAGACGATAGAGTGGACTATTGAGGATAAGAAAGAAATTATGTATTGTTACTAGTATGCATTACACACAGAGATATCTGAGGAGGAGCAGCTGATCTGTGATATATAGCAATAACTAGCCTATTTTTTTTGCTTATTTGTAGTAGTTATTGCTTATTCTAGATATTTATAGCAATTTTATTGTATACTGCATACTTGTACTGTATTAAATAGCTATTGGCTCACTTGTGATAAACATTTCTATAGTGTTTTCTCTCACCCTCCCTCCATATTGGCATCTTGTCTTTATACCTGCTGGCCTTGCAGTTGCCCGACCCTGCTCTAAATTTGATCTTGAACACTCCTTCCAGTCTAGTGTCATTAGCTTATTCTAACTAATACAGAGAGAACATCTGAGAAGGCAAACCCACTTAGAAACTTTCCTTCTTTCCTTCTGTTCCTCCTTTCTCCCTTTCTAAAAAAAAAAAAAAAAAAAAAAAAAAAAAGTTGCCTTATTATCCTTGTGTTCTGACTGTGCTTCTCAACCATTTTGGAAATATAAAGTATATTTTGGTGCATTTATTAAAACTGTATTTGCCTTAATATTGCTACAACTCAAGTCCTCTAGGTTGCACTGCATCTGAATTGTTTTAGCGTCTTTTAGCTGCTTTTCTGTATATATAGACTTTTCGGTATATGTAGACTTACTTAATACAGAGTTACTTATTCTGCTGTATTACTGCCTCTTAAATCGTTTTTCAGTTGTGCACTTGCCTTGCTTTATTTAAATAGTTTTAAATTCTAATTGTGTAGAGTTTTAATTGTATTTACTGTTTAGGGCTACACACTCAAATGTGTTAGACTTTTCTGTGTTTACTTAGTGTATTATTGCATTGTTTAGCCTGTTTTAATAAAAAAAAAAATATTATCTTGTTTGCTTGTTTCCCGCCTTTCCTAGCTAGTATAGTCCAGATCCCAGGCTTTGCTGGTTTCAGGACTTTATTTTCTGTGTTCAGAGCTATCCAGACCTTGCTGTGGTAAAGGGAAGTCCTACTGCTTACCAGTGGGAGTGGTGAGCATTGTACTGCCTATCTAACGCTAGAGGAGTGGTTTCCAGCTCTGAAAATGTAATTTTATCCATTTTGGGCTGATTTCTATTCCTTTCAACTTTCTGGCTTAAAAACCCACATTTTTTGTACATTTTTTGCATCGTGCAGCACCGCGGGACTACGGTTAAACTATTCCAGGTGTCAGAAAGTCTGCTCTTCAAATTTTCCCTTACGACTAGCTGGTTTCTCAGTAGTAGCACTAAAATCTGTACCCCTGTGACTAGCACTTGCTCTAGAACCTGCTGGAAAGCACTAGGAAGCCTTAAACTGATACAAGCACTCAACACTCCTTATTAATAAGGAAAAATTAATCATAGGCACTAAACAGCCTATAACTGCAAAGTACCTTGCAAAGGTAAGGGAAAACAGCTCTTGTACTTTACAAAAAAGCACCTAAACAGGTATGTCCAAGGGTCAGTTTCTGGTAATTTCTCCTGTCCACCTGGTGAATCTGGGCATACTGGGGCAATGCAATAACTGTCTCATGTACACAGACAACCCTTTCCTCCTACCACCCAACACTACAACCTGTGAGAGATGCACTTACATAGCCAAACTGGAAGCAAAGCTCTCTCCAGCCAAGATTGTGCTAGACAGTCAAGAGGAGAAGGTTAACACCTGCACTACACCTCAAGCAACACATAGCCCTTCAAAACCCACACCACTGGGATTCAGGTTACTGGCTAAAGCTCTTGCCACCCCTGTAGTGCCTTTTATAGGCAAGGCTCAAAGGACAAAGCTACCACTGTAACAGATACAACCATGCAAAATCTGAAGATAATGCTACTCAATGCTAGAAGTCTAAACCTCAAAATGCACTCTCTCGAGGCACTCCTAAAAATTGAGAACATCAATATCTGTGCAGTAACTGAGACCTAGTTCAAGGGTCCAGAGAGCACCCCTGCAATACCAGGCTACAACTCTTACCACACTTTTTGGCCAGCAAAGACTGAAACACTAAAGGTGGAGGAGTGTCCATATTCACCAAGGATATTCACACCTCTAGGCTAGTTGCCCAACACAATGCATCTGAAATTCTCCAGGTGCAACTAACACTAGGTAAGACTAAAATGCAAATTGTAGCTTGCTACAGATCCTCCACGATGCCCCAAGATTCTCACTACACCTTTCTAAACATACTGGAAAATATTAAGATACAAACAAACACCCTAATACTGGGTGATTTAAACTACCTTGCTATTAACTGGGAAAACTACTCAGGTACCAACACCTTTTCCCAACGGTTCTTGGAATTCATAAATTCCAATGCCCTGGATCAACTAATCCAATGTCCCACCAGAGGCTCCAATATCCTAGACCTGGTCATTACCAACATGGGAGATAGATGCTCCACACCAGTGGTCACCCACTCATTGGTCAGGTCTGACCATAAGCAAATCACCCTTGACATCCACATCCCAACCCCACCCCCCAAGTAAGGAAACCTACGTAAAAAAACTCCTACAAAGCCAACTTCATGCTACTCAAGTCAGAAGTGACAAACTTCATGACACCCATGCAGACAGGAGCTGAAAGTACGACTTCTGAATCCTACACTAAGGCACTGCCGAGCACATCCACTCGTGCATGAATCGTGCCATCCCAAATAGAACCAAGACGCTCTGCTACCAAAAAAAGGAAGCCAATATGGTGGTCCCCTGCCATAAACAAACTATAAAATAGAAGAAAGAAACCTTTGCAGAAAAGAGGAAAATCCCAGGATGCAAAAAACTCCCTTACCAGTCTCAGTAAGAAGCTGAGATCCTCATAAAATCCTCCAAAGCTAGTTACGACAATAAAATTGCCAAATATTTCAAAGACAATAACAAGGCATTCTACAGTTATGTCAAGAATCTAAAAAAAAATCTAAAAATCACCCAAAACTTGATATTTGTCATGGTCAACTTTAAATATGCTCCAGTTCTTATGCAAAACATCTTTAACTTGTTGATACAGGGGACTGTATTGTAAAATACAAGTATGCTCAAAATTGGTTTCATTAAGTTTTTTATCAATCTTACCAGAAGTTTCGTTTTTTTCTAGTCCCTTATGTAATAATGGGGTATATCTCTTACCCCATTCAACGTACACTTCATAAAGAGTTTTTTCCACCAGACCCATAGGGTAACCCCTATCCAAAAACATGTTTTTTAGATATTCAAACTCAGGTCGAAGATCTTCCACAGAAGATGTCATTCTAGCTACCCTAATTGCTTGACCCTTAATTATACTTTTCTTCTGACTGAAAGGACGATGACTGTTAAAATGTAGATAATTATTACAAAAAGTTTTCTTACGGTATATTTTTTATTTAAATTTGTCCTTATCTTTAATAATGAGTGTATCAAGATAACTAATTTCATTAGCATCAAACTGAAAAGTGAACTTCAAAAAACTGGTAGTACTGTTGAGATATTGGATGAATAAAGGAATAGTCTCAACTGTTCCCTTCCAAAAAAAAAATATCATCCAAAAATCTACAGTAGTAATTAATGTAATCAAAATATTCACTTCCAAACACATATTCTCTCTCCCATCCTAGTAAAACGATGTTTGCATAAGTTGGGGCGCAAGCAGCACCCATTGCCACACCTCTAACCTGCTGGAAATATTCTCCCTCAAAAAACAGGTAGTTGTGGTCTAATATAAGTAACATCATTTCACAAGTTAACTTGATTTCATTTTATTTTTTGGTAGGGAACAGTTGAGACTATTCCTTTATGTTTTTGGATAGGGGTTACCCTATGGGTCTGGTGGAAAAAACTCTTTATGAAGTGTATGTTGAATGAGGTAAGAGATATACCCCATTATTAGGTAAGGGACTAGAAAAAAACGAAACTTCTGGTAAGACTGATAAAAAACTTAATGAAACCAATTTTGAGCATACTTGTATTTTACAATACAGTCCCCTATATCAACAAGTTAAAGATGTTTTGCATAAGAACTGGAGCATATTTAAAGTTGACCATGACAAATATCAAGTTTTGGCTGAAAAAACAGTGTTTACTACAAAAATTGGATTTAATTTGAAAAAGATTCTAGAAAGTGGACCAAAATGTCTTGTAACAGATGAAGTCATTAACAATGGTACTAGGTATTGTGGGAGATGTAAATATTGTTCTTACATCTTACAGGATACTAAAATATGTTTGAAAAACCAGAACAATAATACAGTTTACCCTAGGAGAGGCAACTGTTTTTCTAGCAAGTTAGTTTATATTGCTATGTGTGACACCTGTAGTTCTTTCTATATTGGGAAGACTGAGAGGCTACTCAAGAAAAAGAATTTACGAGCATTTGTATGACATAAAAAATAAAAAAGCTACAAATGCTTTGTATAAACATAGTATGACATGTAATGATTATACAGGTTTTCATTTTGCTATTTTAGATTTAGTTCATTTGGAAGCCAGAGGTGGAGACTGGCAAAATCTATTATTGAAAAAGGAATTGATATGGCAGCTTAGGCTTGCAGCAAATGTTCCCCCTGGCTTAAAATAATGTTTGAATTTGGCACCAATTTTAAAGGAAAGGGCAGAACAAGTTTAAGTAAAATGAGAAATAATTGATATTTGTATACAAATAATACATATTTATTTACTTGTGATATTTGTCTTTATTACCATTACATATTGTACTGCTACAATGTTTTTAGAACATTAAGAATTTTGCAGACATTTTATTAGATGTGATAAATTAACCTTTGGTATTTTAAATCTCCATTAAGTTAATGGACTTGTTAATTGTTTAAATTACTGGATCAATCACTGACTAGCAGTCCATATATTACAGCAGGGTTTTATCTTTTGAATTTAATTCTGATGAAGTCAAGTTTCAACTAACGAAAGCGCTTAATTTATTTGGTGTTACAATAAAGAAGGTATTGGACTCGCAACGAGTAGTGCTTCTTTTGGGTTTTACAGTTTTTTACAAGCACTATTGCACCTTTCTTAAGTTATGTTAGGAACCTGGGTGGGAATTCCCAGATATGCTCAGAATTAGTCCAAAATGACAAAAAATACACAGAACCCACAGACATTGCTAACATCCTAGCTGACAGGTTCAGCGCAAACATCTCCCCCCTTCCCCACCAAAAGGGCAAATATCTATCCCAGCAGAGTGCTGCCCCCCTGACATCTCAGATGTTCAGATAAGAGCTGCCCTCTCCAAAGCAAAAAACACAGCATCAGTGGGACCAGACGGTGTCCCGGGCTGCGTCCTACATGAATTCCAAGAAGAACTAAACCCAAACATAAAACTACTGTTCAATCTCAGCCTTACTACAGGATATGTACACAAAGAGTGGTGTACAGCAACAGTGGTCCCTCTCCACAAAGGTGGTGACTCAATGGATCCTGGAAACTATCACCCCATAAGCCTGACTAGCTTGGTTTGCAAAGCTATGGAAAGGATCATCATGGACCTCATAAATAAAGATATTGGGGACCTACAGACACTGGATCCTACCCAGTTCGGCTTTGTTAATGGTGGATCCTGCCTCTTAAACCTGGTTGATTTCTTTGAAACAGTCACCAAGGCCATTGACAAGGGGAAGGTGGTCCACACAGCCTACCTGGACCTCGCAAAAGCCTTCGATACAATACCCCACTCAGGCATTATAGATAAGCTCACCAGCTTAAATATAAACCCCTTTGTCACTAGATGGGTTGCAAACTGGCTCAAGGACAGCACCCACATGGTTAGAATTGCTGGAGCCATGTCAGACTCAAAACCAGTTACAAGTGGTGTCCCACAAGGCTCAGTCCTGGGACCTCTCTTGTTCGGTATATATTTCTCGGAGGTACAGGCCAACATGGAAGGACTGTGGCTGACCAAGTTCGCAGATGACTGCAAACTGGGTGCCATAATCGACTCTCCAGCTGACACAAACATCCTACAAAAGGGCCTCATAGAAACAGACAACTGGTGCCAGAGCCATGGCCTCAAGCTAAACGCCAAAAAGTGTATAGTCATCTCCTTCGGCAAAAACAAAGTGCCCACAAATTACCACATAGATGGTAATCCATTAAGTACGGAAGAAGTAATTAGGGACCTGGGGACCCAAGTTGATAGCAATCTCTCATTCAACAACCACGTGGCCAAAGTGGTTAGAAAAACATTTTATATAGCCCACCTAATCATGAAGGGATTCACATCTAGATCAGGGGAGGTCATCGTGCCTCTTTACTCATCCCTCATCAGGCCCATAATTGAGTACAATGCCCCTTTTGGGATGTACCTTACCAGACACCTGCAGCAACTGGAAAGACCCCAAAAGTACCTCACCAAGAGGATCAAAGGGCTCAAACAGATGCCATATGCTGCCCGGTTAAAGAAACTCCAGGTCTACTGAGTGGCATACCGCCTGCTCAGAGGCGACCTGTGCCTGATGTATAAAGCCATGTCCAACCCGGAATTAATGGACATGCTGCACCTCAGAAATCCAAATCCCATCGAGCTACGCGCTCGAGAGACTTGAACCTCAGCACTGACATAAATAGGACATGCTGGAGGGACAGATTCATAACCCAGAGGCTCCCTTCACTCTGGAATAAAATCCCAGTCCAGGTTAGGCAGAGTCCCTCATTGACTCTCTTCAAGAGGAATCTTGATTAGTGGATGGGAGATCATAGATTTACTCCAGGTATCACTTCCGTATCACTGTTAGACAGAAGCACAGTATACTAACCTCAAAAAAGGGCATAGCAAAATTCATTTAAAATGGGTGGCGAAAGCCAAACACACTCTGGCTAGGCTTGTAAATGCCCTAGGGCAGATAGCCTAGTATGAACCTATGAACCTATGACCCTATAAAGGTTTAATGTGCATTTATAAACTCCAGACCCATGCACACCCTAGTGCCATTTTGTAAGAGCAGCCAGAGTGAAAGCATGCATGATTGCACTTGGTAGTTTGTATATGTTACTTAGGTTAAAGTCAGCAAACTTCTATCATGATGTGTTTGTATAAAATAAAGCTCCTTGAACAGAACCCATGAAAACTCTTCTATTGTGTCCAAAGTAGGAGAGTGACATTGTGTCAGAACTGGGATAGAAGAGAATAATATCCAGAGCCATGAGGTGCAGAGACGACACTGAAGATAAAATTAAGAGAAATGAGCGCAAAAACAGCTGGAAAAGAATCAAAGGTAATGAGAGATAGCACAAACTGTTTATGTGATAGAAGAGACAAAACAGGGCATTAGAAGGACACAAACCGCATTACTGAGCAAGCAGAAGGCACGAAAAGTTTGTTGGCTAAAAAGAAATGTTTAAAGATAAAACAAGGATATTTAAAGTAAAATGAGTGTGTTTAAAGCAAAACAGCACATGTTTAGAGTAAAACAAGCACAAGAAAAGTACATTTATTTATTTCCAGTTTGATTACCGGGGAAGTCCACTGGGCCCAAAGGACCCATTTTCAGTGGAGGCCTGGGGAGAAAAGCTCCAGTAAACATAATACAGTACAAATATAAGAGATACAGTGATACAAATTATAGGACATACAGGGAGATACATGGTATAGGACAATTAGAAAATATGCACAGAGTAAGTCAAACAAAATAGCTTAAGGCTGTTCAGAGGATTATACAGATACTTTTAAGCAAACACTCTAAGAAACACAGCAATAAAATAAGGGTAGAAAACACTTTACATGCACTCATTTAAATATGATGCTATTTACAATATTTACACAGTTGTGTTGTGTGATAAGTAGTTCTCGGAATTGTGGAGACCTTAGACACACTCATGGTGAAGTAAATACAGGAGATTTAGAGAGGTTAGGAACCTGTGAGGAAACCACATGGGGGAAAATACTTAGATAGAAATTAGGTAGGGTGATGGCACGTACATTTCCATTTAGTGGAGAGGTGTTTGAAAAGCTGGGATTTAAAGTTATCTGAGTTTGGTATAGTTCTTAGGGTGGAAGGAAGGGAATTCCATTTCTTGCCTATAGAGAAAGAGAGGAGAAGTTGGCCAGCAGGATGTTTAGGCTTGTAGATAGCAATTAAGTTTTGATGTACAGATCTGAGAGTTCTGTTGGGGGTGTAAGGGGGAAGGATATTTGCTAGAGCAGGACATTTAGTAGGGTGAAATATAAGTCTGTGTGCAGTGGTGAGTTGGAGGTAGTTTAGGTAGTTTGGGAGTTCTAGCCATTTCAGAGATTGTAGGGTAAGGCAGTGATGGGTGGAATTTCTGGATTTGGTGGCAAAGAGATTTTATTATAGCAGTTTTCTAGTTTAGAGGAGATGGAGGTGGACAGGTTGGTTAGGAGAGGGGCTCTGTATAATAAGAAGGAAAGAAGATAAGTAGTGGCCAGAGTTTGCCTAGTGGGGTTTGAGAGAAAGCAAGTATTCCTGTATAGCATGCCTAGTTTTTGGTGGGTTTTCTTAATATTTTGTTGAATGTGGATGTCAAACTTGAGGTATTTGTCAATAGTAATGCCGAGCAGTTTAACAGAGTTAACCACTTCTATAGGTGAATTGGATTGACTAAGGACTTTGAAAGTACTTGTGTTGTAGGTGGCAGTCTTAGTGAGGGGTGAAGTAACATTTTTTATTTATTAGCATTGAGAGAGAGGTGGTTTTGGCACATCCATTCTTCGGTGGTTGAAAGAGCAGTTTGGGTTTTGTGGAACAGTTCAGAGAGGTTAGAGGCAGAGCAGACTAAGGTTGAATCATCTGCATATTGAATGATTTTGGCATCAGGAATAGCAGTGTGAAAGTTATTGATGAAGATGTTAAAAAGCATAGGCCCAAAGATGGATCCCTGTGGTACACCAGTTGGGGTTGGTAAGAAGGAAGAGGTGGAGTTCTTCCATTTAACTGCCCAAGGATGGATCCCTGTGGTAACCCAGTTGGGGTAGGTACGTAGGAAGAGGTGGAGTTCTTCCATTTAATTGCCCAAGGATGGATCCCTGTGGTACCCCAGTTGGGGTAGGTCAGAAGGAAGAGGTGGAGTTCTTCCATTTAACTGCCCAAGGATGGATCCCTTTGGTACGCCAGTTGGGGTAGGTAAGAAGGTAGAGGTGGAGTTCTTCCATTTAGCTGCCCAAGGATGGATCCCTGTGGTACACCAGTTGGGTTAGGTAAGAAGGAAGAGGTGGAGTTCTTCCATTTAACTGCCCAAGGATGGATCCCTGTGGTACACCAGTTGGGGTAGGTAAGAAGGAGGAGGTGGAGTTCTTCCATTTGACTGCCTGTGATCTGTCTGATAAGTAGCTGGAGAACCAGGATAAAGTGTTTGGTGAGGGATGGAGGTTTGAGAGATGAAAGAGATGGTGTTTGTGGGAAACAGTATCAAATGCTTTAGACAGATCAAGCAAAACTATAGAAACCAAGTGTCCTGAGTCTCGGGCTTGATTAACAGTTTCTAGGAATGACATTAGAGCAGTTATAGTGCTATGGCCTGGGTGGAAGCCATGTTGAGTAGGTGTTAGAAGATGGTTTTGGGTAAGAAAAGGCATAAATTGGAGGTGGATAAACTTTTCTAGGATTTTGGAGATTGGTGAGAGCAGAGCAATAGAGCAGAAGTTTGAGATGTTGATGTTTTTGCCTCCTTTATGAAGAGGAAGAATATAAGCTGAGCGTCAGAGTTTGGGGACACATGATTCCTTTATGGATCTGTTAATAATGATGCTAATTGGGAGAGCTATTCCATCAGCTGCACATTTTAGGAAGGAGGAGGGAATATTCTCAGGAGCATTAGAGCAAGGTCTAAGTTTGGAAAACAGCTTTTTTATAAAGTTAGTGGAGACAGGTTTGAGCTCAAACATAAGGGAATGGCAGTTAGGGGAATTAGATGGAGAAGAGTGAGGGGCTGGAGGGTTATTGTTGGGAATGTCTTGGTCAGGTCAGAAATAGTTTCTATGAAAAATTAGTTAAATTCAGAGCCTAGTTCAAGATCGGATTTACTGGGGTCAGGATAGGGGTTATTCTTAATGCTGGGATTAAGAAGTGAGTTTACTGAATTCCAGAATTTCTTGGGGGTTTTATTATTTTTAGATCGAAGCCTGATATAGTAGGATTTTTTTGTCCTTAGTGATTAGCTGTTTTGGAAGGTTGAGGAATTGTTTGTATTGGAGCAGGGTATTGGGCAAATTATTGTTCTGGTAAAGCTTCCATAATTTGTCCCCTTGGAGCATAATTTGTTTTGTATGTTTGGTTAACCAGGGAGATGTATTAGTCTTTATCCTTTTGTTTCATAGTGGGGCAATAGAGTTTAGTGCCTAGGAAGACAGAGATGAAGTAGTCTATGGCACTGTCAAAAGGAAGGGTGTTTAGAATTTGCCAGTCCATTTGTCTGAACATGTTAGAGAAAGTTATGGGCTTGAAGTTACTGATGTTATGAGTGAGAATGTATTTATGCTGATGAGATGAATAGGTAGTTACACGATGAATGAAAGCTGGGAGTTGGTCACTGATGGAGTCAGGGATTGTGCCAAAGTTAGTTATTTTATTTAGGTCAAAGACTAGGATCCAATCAATAGTGGATCTGGGGAGGGTTAGTTTTGTTAAGTCGGGTGATGGGAAGAATCATCTGAGTGAAGTTATAGAGGTTAATGGATAGGGAGGGAGATTGACTGTTAACTTTATTCCAGTCAATATTTACATCACCTAGAATGTAGGTTTCATATTTAAGTTCAGTAGATGCCCATAGGAGAATGTCTTCAAGGGTAGAGATATTATTACCAGGAGAGATATATAGAGCAATAATGCAGATATTTTTGTGTTTATTAAGTTTTAGTAGTCCAGCTATAAGTTTGGTGTTGTTGAATTGAGGGATTGGAGTTTGGAGTGGTATTAAGGTTAGAAGGCTAGAGTAGACTAAGGCAATGCTACCAACTTTTTTGTGCGTTCAGTTATGTCTGTGAGTATGGAATCCTGGGGGCATGATGTCAGAATCGGAGATATGGGGTTTGAGCCATGTTTCAGAGATGGCTAGGATGTCTGGATGGTTATGGTTTAGCCAAGCTTGAAATTGGTGAACTTTGTTGTTGAGACTATGGGCATTGATAGTGAACATTTTTTAGGATGTGGTGGGGGGGGGATAAGGGGTAGATATAGTAAACAGAGGGACTGGGATCAGGGTTGAGGTGAATATCCCCAGCTAAGATTAGATTGTTGAAAGAAGTAAGATTTAGCTGTTTAGGTTTGCAAAGTAAGAGTTTGGGTTGATCTAAGATTAGTTTATGTTTCAGTTTATTAGCAGAGGTGGAGAAGATTTTAGGGTGGAATAGGTACAGAGGGTTAGGCTGAATGAGTGAATGTGATATAGAAAGAAAATGAATGTAAGAGTGTGGGTGGAGGTAGGTTTGTATGGAGGTTATTTTTGTAGGTAATATTGGATAAGTATCAGAGGAGTATGTGGCGGCATAGAATAAGGGAATTAGGAACAGAAGGAATAAACAAGGGTCCAGGAGAGTGCGAAGCATGATGGAAGGCATGTGAGTGCAATGAGAGAATGATAGGTGTAGATTAGGAGAAGAGGGATGGTTATGTGGAAGAGAGGCTTTAGAAATAGATATAGTTGGTTTTCTTAGAATAATATGAAAGAAGAGGTGACTTTAGTTGTTAGGGAGGAAGAGTGATGTAAGTAAGTGGGATTGATGTAAGTGGGTGGAGTAATACGGGATGGGCATCTATTGGATAATAAGTCTGGCTGGGAGGGGAAGGGAAGAATAAAGGTAGGCGTGCTGTGGGCAGGTGGTAATTGGGGGCAGGGTAGGGGAGCGGAGTGAGCCCGCAGTGCGAACAGAGCGGGAAGAGCCATGTAGGTGTGAGATGACAGAGCAGCAAGAAACAATCAGTTAATAGGGCTCTGTAGTTGGGACTGAGTGTAGGCTAAAGGGAAGTAGATTGCAGAGATTTAGTAAGAAGTAGAGGTTAAGGGCAGAGCTGTTGAAAACAGGGGTGGGATTCAGCATAAAACTAGTTGCCTTTGGGGAAGAGGGACTAGGGAACAGAGTAGCCGGGGGGGGGTAAGGATCTGCATTTGGCTGCTAATGTGCTCGCTATGGGTAGGTTATTGTCAGTATTTTAAACATTCCAAGAGCTAGTCTTGATACATATATGTTAGTCTAAGCAGGTTAGAGGGGTAACACTATGAAAGGCAGTCCAAGGCAAGCATCCCTTGCAGGGGTTTTTCCAGTTAAATTTTAAGTTTGGTGAGGGGAGGCACCGGAGAAGCAAGCTGTAATGAGAGAGAGGTGGTTAGCGTTTGCAGGACAGGTGGGAAAAGTAGAAATTTCAGGGGACTCTAGAAGAAGTTAAAGAGTGAGTGAGTGTAATTAGGGGCTCAGGTAGAAGCTGAGTAGAGAGTGAGTGTAAGTAGGGAGGTACAGCTAGGAAAATATAAAATGCAGAAAAAATAGTAAGCATTCATTTAAGCAGACCTAAGTCAGTTCATAGTTTACATCACATGAAAAGCTAAGGCAAAAGCAAATAATCATCTATTGCAAAAACAGCTAGGAAAAAAATGCAAGGAGTAACAAACATTCATTAAGCAGACCTCAGTCAATTGTGGTTTGCAGCACCAGAAAAGCTATGGCAGAAGCAAATAAGCAGCTATTGCCATATATCCAGGCACAGTAGTTAGCATTCAGTCCCAGTATCACAATACAGGCTACTTACAATGTCAAAAACCAGCAGTGGTAGCTATCAGCACCAGTAGCACAATCTGAGCTATTTTCAGTAAAAATACAGAAATGTAGAAGCAATTGTTAAAGCGTCTAACCCCAGAAGCTCAATCCGAGCTAATTGCAATGTTTAGGCCAGTGTTTGAAGCATTCAGCCCAAGTAGCTCAATCCAGGTTAACTATAAAAGTTTAAATGCAATAATGTTTGCTTACAGTGCCAGGAGCTCAAACCGAGCTAATTACGATACTGAAACAATTTTGAAGATCTAACTGTGTTAGTGTTCGGCCCCAGTAGCTCAAACCGAGCGAATTAAGTTGTTATACAAGCAACTTTAGCAGCTTTCGGCCCCATTAGCTCACACTGAGCTAATCCCAAAGTTTGAGACAGGTAAGGAAGCAACTAATGTAGCATTCAGCCCCAGAAGTACGAAACAAGTCAGTTACAGTGTATTCAAATTAGTGATGCTAGCGTTCAGCTCAATCCGAGCTATTTGCTAGCGTTCAACTCAATCTGAGCTATTTATAACCTAATAAAAGCAACTATTATAACTGTCAGCCTCAGTAGCTCAATCCAAGCTATTTATAACATAATAAAAGCAACTAGTATAACTGTCAGCCCCAGTAGCTCAATCCGAGCTATGTGTAACATAATAAGAGCAGCTATTAAATCTGTCAGCCCCAGTAGCTCAGTCCGAGCTAAATACAATGAAAGGAACAAAGTATAGAGGTGGCTGTTCTAGTGTTCAGCCCCAGAAGCTCAGTCTGAGCTAAATATAATGGCAGGGACAAAGTAAGGAAGCAACTGTTCTAGCATTCAGCCCCAGAAGCTCAAACTGAGCCATTTGCTGTGCTTAAAACTGTTGGTTATAGCGTACAGCCTCAATATCCTTCTCTGAGTTAACCACAATACTTTTGAAGCATCAATTTCAGCTTAGAGCCCCAAGAGCACTTTCCTAAAATAGCGCAATAGTAGGAGTGAACTATTATAGCATTCAGCCCCAGTAGCTCTCTTGTGAAGCATTACTATGCCATAAGCATGATTAAGGTTAAAACATAACTCCAAGAGCACATTCCTAAAACAGTGCAAATAGTAGGAGCAATCTGTTATAGCATTCAGCCCCAGTAGCTCTCTTGTGAAGCGCTATTATTCTATAAACAGTGTGCATGAAAAGGGCTTAAATGAGCAAAACGAATACAATAAGGGCAAAAAGGGCACATTAAGGAGAAATAAAGCAAGGCAACTGCATGTGTTTTGACAAACCGCTATGTTTTGACATAACTACGACTTCGTATTGTATCAAGGGCATAACTTAAGTTATTTGAAGTATCTCAAAGTGTGTAAAAGTGCTTACAGTGTGTGTTTATCATTTGGCATGTATTTTAAAGAGGTTATTACGTGTGAACTACAACAGTTTCGTGAGATACAGAAAGTTATATCCATTTTGAAAAGTTTCTTGTACTGGATGTGTCTATTCATAAAATGCCACCATTACAGAGTGTTTCTTGCACTGTAAAGAGTTGCCTAGCAAGGTACCACCATTGGGAGACGTTTTAGTGTGCTCTATTTTGTTATTCGCAAAGTGCAACTACTTCAAAATGCTACTGAGTTTTGGGCAGGACAGGTTCAGTTTATTTGCATTGTACAGTTGTTTGATGTTTCTTAACTGATAAGAGATGATTTATTGCAAAACAATATTACAATATTATTACAGTGCCCAGGAGTTTATTTCACTCACATTGTAAAGTTGTTTGAGATGTTTCTTAAAATGATAATAAGTGTATTTAGCAAAATGATGATAAATGAATGACTTTAGCATTTTACAAGAGTGTTAAAGTGCTATGAGAAGTTTATTTTGCAAAGTCCAATTATTTAAAGTTACTACGAGTTTGGTATTATCATTATTTCTAAAAGCCCAAAAAGCATTAATTCAGAAGCAAAAAGGCATTGGACAAAGTTACAAATACTGGCATAAGTTTCTGACATATGTTCATGAGTGTATGTTTATGCTTATTTGCAAAATCCTTCACTGGTATGTGTTAATATGGCAGATTGATTTCAAAAGTCCCTACCACTTGTATTTGATCAGAATATTGCAGATAATTGGAGAATATTTGAGCAAGAGTATGATATTATTATACAAGCAGCTTATGCAGATAGAGATGCACAAACCAGGGCATTAATTTTGCTAAACCTAGCTGTGTCAGAGGCCAAAGAAAGAGAGCGTTCATTTGCGTATGCACCTACAGTATATGAAGAAGAAGGTGAAAACCATCATATTGTTTTACAGGCTAAATCAAGAGAAGACCCAGAGTGTTTGAAGTGCAAGTTCAGAGAAATGTGTAACCCCCCAGACAAATATTACATTAGAGAGGCATCTGTTTTATATGAGAGATCAAAAACTAGGGGAAACAATTGCAGCTTATATAACTTACCTGAGAAACAAAGCTAAAACGTGTTGGTTTTGTGACTTAAAAGATGAGCTGATAAAGGACAAGCTTATGTGTGGTATTAACAGTGCTGCTGTGAGAAAGATTTTACTTCGTGACAGTGATTTAACATTGAGCAAAGCCATAGAGATTTGTGAAATCCATGAGGTGACAGAACAACAGACAAGTATGCTTGCAAATGACAAGATAAATGTAAGCATGGACCTGGCAGATGAACCATTTGCAGGTTACCTATGTTCTTTAGAGACATAGGTACCAAACCAGGGATGAATTTCTGGTTTCCCATCCAGTTTTCCAAGTTGCACTTGAATTGGGTTAGGGAGGAATTCTGCTTCATATGGATGGGGAACCTATTTCATAGACGGGGTAATCTTTGGGATACATACCTATCTTTCCAAATGATTATTTTTCCTGGCATGTATTCAAGCCCTGCACCTACTGCTCATGAGGCTGTACCTCTACCCATGTAGCTGTGATTTCTGCATGCTAAACGGAGTCATGTGAAGGCTGTACATGCATGTATAAATTCCAGACACGTGCGCTTCGTAGTGCCATTTTGTAAGAGCAGCCAGAGTGAAAGCATGCATGATCACAGTTGTTAGTTTGTATATAAGTTACTTAAGTTAAAGTCTGTAAACTTCTGTAGTGTATAAAATAAAGCCGCTTAAACAGAACCCATGAAGACTCTTCTATTGTGTCCAAAGTAGGAGAGTGACAGCTTCCCTTTTTTAGTCTAGCAGAAGCATATCAGCATCAAATGGGAATGGAAATCAAACCAGAAGTAGATAAAAATCAGGCAGCAACTGAATGTGCCAAAAAACAAAAGAAAGAATATAAGGTGAAGGATCAGATGAGAAGAGAAGAAATATGGAAAAAGCATGAATATAGTTGCAAGTATAGAAAACTCCTGGAGCAACCTCATGTTGCTCAGGATCTAATGTAGGAATGCTTAAGTAGAGGTTAATTTAAGCCACAAGATGAAAGGTTAATATTAGTGGACCTAGATAGTGGACTATGTAAACGTTGGTTTACAAAGTCCATTGAACATGTGGGAGAAATAGACAAATGTAGGTTTTGTAAAACAGAATTAGAAACAGTTTCCCATTGTGTTGCTGGTTGTGACATACTAATGGCAGAAAGACTGTATATTGAAATACATAATAATGTGGCAAGACTGTTGCAGTGGGAATTGTGCAAACATTATAATACTGAAGTAGCTGAAAAACACTGGAAACATGAGCCTCAAAGCATCACAGAAAATGATGAAGTCTATATCAAATGGAATCACCCACTACCAACAGTTGAAAAGATAGGTGCAAGAAAACCAGATATAGTTGTGCATGGAAAGAAGACAAAAGTAGCATTGATCATTGAAATTGCTACACCCAGTGACTACAGTAAATTGCATACAGAGAGACACAAAGTCATAAGAGATGCAACCATATAGCCAAACTGGAGGCTAAGCTCTCTCAACTCAGTACTGGCATAACCAGTCAGGAGGAGAAGGAAACCACACTCACTACAATTCCAGTCTCACATAGACCTACCACGACAGCAAACCAAACACATAATCACACAAAAACATACTCAGAGGCTCTAAATAAAGATCTGCCTAAGCAGCAGAGACCTCCAAAGCAGACACCCAAGCAACCGCTACCCCAAAACAAAACACGTGCAACACATATCTCACAAAGCCAGTGTGCCGAACAGTCACAGCCCTTAAGGCTAAACAACACACCTGATACACTTGTAATAGGTGACTCTATCATCAGGCACACTGGCGTCCCGCTCACCAGGCTGAACAAGGAGAAGGTCACGGTGAGCAGCCTGTCTGGCGCTAGGATCCGCCACATAACACAAGCACTCAGGTCACTCCAAGGCAAGTACAAATATGACTCAGTCATTGTCCATGCTGGTGTGAATGACCTGAGACGTACCTCCCTGGACTACATGAAAAGAGACATAGAGGAGCTCTCTGAGCATGTAGCCCAGGCTGGTATGACCCTGACCTTGAGTAGCATCTTACCCTCACCAAGAATGATGCCACAATATGAAGACAAGATGATCAGTTTCAACAATTGGCTTAAGTATTGGTGTCATTCAAAGGGGATCAATGCCTGTCAGCTTGGGATGATATGCACGACAAGCCACGATGCTTTGCTAGGGACGGCTTGCACCTGTCACCCCTGGGCTTTAGGATATTGGCAAAGGCTCTTGCTACCCCCATAGTGCCTTTTTTAGGCAAGGCTCAAAAGACAAACCCACCTCCATAGGTATCACAAGGGATAAGAAACTAAGAGTAATGCTACTCAACGCTAGAAGTCTAAACCTCAAGATGCACTTCGAAACTCTCCTTAGCATGGAGAACATTGATATCTGTGCAGTAACAGAAACCTGGTTCAGGACTCCCGAGAGCACCCCAGCACAACCAGGTTATACCTCATACCATGCTTTTCGGCCCCAAAACTTGGACCGAACCACAAAAGGAGGGGGAGTATCGATATTCATCAAAGATACCCACACCTCCTGGTTGGTGGCAAAGCACGAAGCATCAGAGGCTATCCATGTGCAACTAACAGTGGGTAAAACTGCCTTCCAGTTTATAGCCTGCTACAGACCACCCTCCCAAACCCAGGAACCCCACTCGGCCTTCCTGAGAACACTGGAAAATATGAAGGTCTCTCCGAACACCATTATATTGGGCGACTTCAACTACCCAAACATAGATTGGGAGCATTACTCTAGCTCCAACACCCTTGCCCAAAGGTTCCTAGAATTCATAAACTCAAATGCTATGGAACAACTTGTTACCACTCCCACAAGAGGGGAAAACATACTGGACCTGATCATCACTAACATGGGGACTCTATGCTCCAGACCAGAAGTGTATCCCTCACTGGTAAGATCAGACCATAAACTGATCTCACTGGATATTCACATCCCAACCCCACCCCCTGCCCAGAAAACCACAGTGAAAAACTTCTCTAAAGCAAATTTCACACTCCTCAAAACTGAGGTGGAATCCTTCAAAGCCTCCGGGCCTGTGGAAAATACGGCCCAGATTGCAGAATCCTTTATAAATGCATTCTATGAACACCTTCAGGAATGCATGGATCATGAAATCCCAAATAAAACCAAGACCCAATCCTCCAAAGGCAGACGACCTGTCTGGTGGACCCCAGCCATAAACAAACTATACAATAGAAGGAGGAAGCTACTACATGATACAGCAAAATCCCAAAAAGGGAAGGCATCTCTGATCAGTATTAGCAAAAAACTAAGGGCACTCATAAAATCGTCAAAGGCCAGCTTCGAGAGAAAAATTGCACAGGACACTAAACATAATCACAAGGCTTTCTTTAGTTATGTTAGGAACCTGGGTGGGAATTCCCAGATATGCTCAGAATTAGTCCAAAATGACAAAAAATACACTGATCCCACAGACATTGCCAACATCCTAGCTGACAGGTTCAGTGCAAACTTCTCCCCTCCCACCAAAGGGCAAATATCTATCCCAGCAGAGTGCTGCCCCCGACATCTCAGATGCTCAGGTGAGCCGCCCTCTCCAAAGCAAAAACACAGCATCAATGGGACCAGGCGGTGTCCCAGGCTGCGTCCTACATGAACTCCAAGAAGAGCTAAACCCAAACATAAAACTACTGTTCAATCTCAGCCTTACTACAGGATATGTACCCAAAGAGTGGCGTACAGCAACAGTGATCCCTCTCCACAAAGGTGGTGCCTCAACGGACCCTGGAAACTATCGCCCCATAAGCCTGACTAGCTTGGTCTGCAAAGCTATGGAAAGGATCATCATGGACCTCATAAATAAAGATATTGGGGACCTACAGACACTGGATCCTACCCAGTTTGGCTTTGTTAAGGGCAGATCCTGCCTTTTAAACCTGGTTGACTTCTTTGAAACAGTCACCAAGGCCATTGACGAAGGGAAGGTGGTCCACACAGCCTATCTGGACCTCGCAAAAGCCTTCGATACAATACCCCACTCAGGCATTATAGATAAGCTCACCAGCTTAAATATAAATCCCTATGTCACTAGATGGGTTGCAAACTGGCTCAAGGACAGAACCCACATGGTTAGAATTGCTGGAGCCATGTCAGACTCCAAACCAGTTACAAGTGGTGTCCCACAAGGCACAGTCCTGGGACCTCTCTTGTTTGGTATATATTTTTTGGAGCTACAGGCCAACACGGAAGGACTGTGGCTGACCAAGTTCGCAGATGACTGCAAACTGGGCGCCATAATCGACTCTCCAGCTGACACAAGCATCCTCCAAAAGGGCCTCATAGAAACAGACAACTGATGCCAGAGCCATGGCCTCAAGCTAAACACCAAAAAGTGTATAGTCATCCCCTTTGGGAAAAACAAAGTGCCCACAAATTACCACATAGGTGGTAATCCATTAAGTACAGAAGAAATCATTAGGGACCTGGGGACCCAAGTTGATAGCAATCTCTCATTTGACAACCACGTGGCCAAAGTGGTTAGAAAAACATTTTATATAGCCCACCTAATCATGAAGGGATTCACATCTAGATTAGGAGAGGTCATCATGCCTCTTTACTCATCCCTCATCAGGCCCATAATCGAGTACAATGCCCCTTTTGGGATGTACCTTACCAAACACCTGCAGCAACTGGAAAGACCCCAAAAGTACCTCACCAAGAGGATCAAAGGGCTCAAACAGATGCCATATGCTGCCCGGTTAAAGAAACTCCAGCTCTACTCAGTGGCATGCCGCCTGCTCAGAGGTGACTTGTGCCTGACGTATAAGGCCATGTCCAACCCAGAATTAAGGGACATGCTGCACCTCAAAAAATCCAAATCCCATCGAGCTACACGCTCGAGAGACTTGAACCTCAGCACTGAAATAAATAGGACATGCTGGAGGGACAGATTCATAACCCAGAGGCTCCCTTCACTATGGAATAAAATCCCAGTCCAGGTTAGGCAGAGTCCCTCATTGACTCTCTTCAAGAGGAATCTTGATGAGTGGATGGGAGATCATAGGTTTACCCCGGGTATCACTTCTGTGTCACTGTTAGACAGAGGCACAGTATACTAACCTCGAAAAAGTGCATAGCAAAATTAATTTAAAATGGGTGGCAAAAGCCAAACATACTCTGGCTAGGCTTATAAATGCCCTAGGGCAGATAGCCTAGTATGAATCTATGAACCTATGAACCTATAAAATATTAGGATTTGCAGGCAGAAATGAGAGCAATGTGAAAGAAAGACCCAGATAGTACCAGTAGTAGTAGGAGCAACGGGTCTTATAAAAAAGAAACTACAATCATATTTAGATATGTTACTGATACATGTAACTCCTTATGAATTGCAGAAGGAGTCATTACTGGGCACATTGTGGGTGCTACAAAGAGCACTTCTGACCGACATCAAAGATTGAAACAATACTAATTTCATGAACTTTAATCATATTTTGACTTAGGAATGGGGTCCATTCCTGATCATAGTGATAGAAACCTAAAAGATTTGGAGAATTTAAAAAGCAAGAAACCACAATTACAATGTAAGTAATGCTGATATACTTCATGATGATATTTTTTTTACTTGTGGGAATGTCCGTGTGGTTTGTGACAATGATAATTTGAATAATTAATGTTTGTAAGCATCCTGCTAATTTTGTATCACTATTCAGAAACAAAGTGCTAAGAACATTTTCTGACTATGTTACAATTGAAATTGATCTAATTTTTAGAAGTTTTAATTTTAGTAATAAGGTCTGCATTTTGGCACAAATCATGCTTTAAAACAGCTTACTCAAGATAAACATGTAGTGGTTAAATCTTATGACAAAGATTATTTTAACACATAAGCAGTACTTTTAACAAGTTTTATGAACATTTATTTGATAATTGTACATATTTGATGGTTAGTGAAGAAGATTATTTGTATGCTCAATGTCACTTTTAATGTCTGATTAATAGACTTGCTTATTTTGTTTGGAAATGTACTTATTTGTGTATTTAATTCTAATGGTTAGGAACATAGGAAAATATGTTGCATTTTTATTGGTACACATCAAAGTCAAAGTAAACTTTATTATCATTCAGAAATCACACAAGTGCAAAAACTAAACAAAATTCCTTGTCTCCGGACACAATGTACAGACAACATATAGACTATTTTCATAGACATTTACACGTATAACAACTAGCTATTACAACATAGACATGCAGGTAGACAGACTAATACTTCACATAATTAGAAACACATTTTAACACTTTTCACAGTGAATACTTACTTGCATGAGACTTTAGTATTGCACAGGTACTTGGTTAAGACATGCCATTGATCCTTGCACAGAAAGAGATATTTGATTATTGTACTGTGAACATTAGAGTGTTTCACTATGGACCTTAAGAGTATTGCACTACGGTTAGTTTATGAATTCATAACATGTATTGCACTGAAAGAAGAGATATTTTACTACATTGCAACTGCGCTAGATCGCCAATAAGTTACAGTCATGATGAATATTAGATGAGTCTGGTAACCAGGTTAATGCACAATTTGAGAAAAGCTTCTACAGTTTCTACTAATCCAGATGGCCATCATGGAGTGTAGTTGTTACTAGAGTTCAGCAGCCTGATGCCATTAGGAAAGACACTGTTACTGAATCTCGTAATTCTGCAATGTGTGCTTCAGAAGTGCTTTCCGTATGATAATGTAGGAACAGTCTGTAAGCAGGGTGAGTGCAGTCTTTAATTATTCCTCTTGCTCTGCTGAGACATCTAGATAAGTACAAGTCATGGATAGGTGGTAAGGTGGTCTTGATGATCCTCTTGGCTGTCTTCATCACTCTCTGGAGGGATTTGCACTCAGAGGTAGAGCAGCTTCCATACCATACTACGAGGTTGTTCATCAGTGTGCTTTCTACTGTACCTCTGTAGAAGGTAGTGAGAACTATCAATGGGAGATTCTCTCTCCTCAGCCTTCTTAAACAGTCCAATGTTTGGTGTGCTTTCTTGACTATGACATTTTTATTGGTGTTCCAAGACAAGTCCTCATCAATGTGCACTCCCAGAAATTTTGTGCTTCTCACTCCTTCCACTGTTTCCCCATTGATGGTGAGGGTAGAATGTTCCTTGTGATTTTTCCTGCTGTCCACAATTATCTCTTTTGTCTTGTTCAAGTTTAATGCTAAGTTGTTATTTCCACAGTTGTTCCACCTCATCTCTATACACTGTTTCATCATCATTACTGATGAGGCCCACCACTGTTGTGTGTCCTTGTGGGACTCCAGTGTTAAGAGTGATGCTGTCTAATGAGTTATTTCCTATGCACACTTTCTGAGGTCTGTGTGTGAAAAGTCAAGAATCCAGTTACAAAGTGGAGTGTTGATGCTAAGTTGGAGTAGCTTCATTACCAGATGAAGAGGGATGACCATCTTAAAGGCAGAGCTGAAGTAGATGAATAGTACCCTCATGTAGGTGTGTTTATTCTCAAGATGTTCCAGGGATAGATGGAGTGCTAGAGAGATGGCATGTGCTGTAGAGTGGTTTGCTGGGTAAGCAAACTGCAGAGGGTCAAGATCAACAGGCAGCCCAAATGTTATAGCATCCATGACCAGCCTCTCAAAGCACTTCATCACGGTGAGATGAAGGCTACAGAGCGGTAGTCATTCAGGCAAGATGGTGGAGACTTTTTTGGTAATGGAATGATTGTTATGTCCTTGAAGCATTTCAAAACTATTTGCTGACTCAGAGAGTTATTGAAGATATATGTGAGGACATTAGTTAGTTGGACTGTGTAGTCTCTGAGTATATGCCCTAGGATGATGCCAGGCCCAGCTGCTTTTCTCAGGTTAACTCTGCACAGTGTCCTCTGGTCATCAGTTTAGTTGAGGGTGAGCATCTTCTCTTTATAACCGAAGGGCATTTTCTTTGCTGTCGCTCTATTCCTTTCCTCATATCTGCTGAATTAGTCATTCAGCTTATTTAGGAATTCCTTGTTGTCCTCACATTGTGAAGATAGGGGTGTGTAGTCAGTTATGGACTGGATACCCTGCCGTAGGCACCTGGGGACTTTTTGGTCAGAGAAGTAGCCCTGGATCTTTCTGCCATAAGCACATTTTGCATCCCTCACTCCCCTGTTCAGATTTTCTCTGACTGTTCTAAGGGCTTCCCTCTCTCCAGACCTGAAAGCTGCTTTCCTTGCTTTCAGTAGCCTGTGCACCTCACTCATCAACCAGGGTCTCTGGTTGGCTCTTGTAATGATAGTTTTGGTGACTGTCACATCATCCACACATTTTGAGATGTAGCCCATCACCTCTCAGTGTACTCCAGGTTGATACACTGGTTCTCAGTAGCCACCTCCTTGAATATGCTCCAGTCTGTGCTCCCGAAACAGTTCTGGATTGCTGAGACTGCACCCTCTGGCCATACTCTCACTTGTTTAACTGTTGGTTTCTCTCTAGTAAGCAATGGTTGATATGCTTGTATAACAATATGCAGTGGTGGTCAGAGTTTCCCATGTGTGGGTGAGGCACTGCCTTAAATGCGAGCTTAAGACTGCTGTATACCTTATCCAGTGTGTTCTCCCCCCCTTGTTGCAAAATCCACATATTGGAAATAGTGGGACAGAACTGTTTTCAAGTTGGACTGATTAAAGTCACCTGCCAAAATATGAACACAGTCTGGATTCTTGTTTTGCAGTTTGTTTACAACCTGGTATAATGTGGTCATTGCCTCATTTGGATCAGCACTGGGAGGACTGCAGACAGATGTGATGCAGATACTGTTACATTCCCTGGGTAAATAAAAGGGTCTGTGTTTCAGTGACAAAAACTCTATATTATCTGAGCAGTGTGAGGATGCTATCTCACAACTGGTAAACCAGTTGTTATTGATGTATATGCAGACCCCTCCCCTCTGGACTTACCACTGAGAGAATGTATTCTGTCTGCTGTAAAAAGTGATAGCTTGTCCACATGGACTGCACTGTCATTAATGTTAGAGTTTAGCCAAGTCTCAGTAAAAATAAGCACACAGCATTTCCTCACCTTGTTCTGAGTAGATAATTCCAGCCTTATATAGTACATGTTGCTTTCCAGTGATCTAACATTTGCCAGCAGGATGGATAAGACTGCAGGCCTGTATAGATTTGCTTTTAACCTTGCAGTGATTCCAGCCCTAGATCCTCTCTTGCATGTTCTCTCACACCTCTTCCAATTCCTTCTCTTACCATGATCCAGACTCAGACCTCTCAACTGTCCTTGATTTTCAGGGACATCCCTGATTTTGAGTTAAATTTTAGCTCTGTCCCTCTTAATCCCTCTTAACACTGGTACCCTTTGGACAAAAGGTGGTGAGTTATACTTAATAAATAATGACAATAATTAAGAACTAAACACTTATTTTACTTCAGGAAATGTATATTAATTCATATTCTCCAATAATGTTAATGCCTCAAGTTAATAGAACTAATATTTTAAAAGTATCCCTAATTGTCCCTGCTTTTTTCTGGATTTGTCCCTGATTCTGTTGAGATTTTTCCCTGACTGGTTAAGCACTATGGATGCAGTAATGTCGTTTCTGTACATGCCAGGCATTTTGTTCCACGTTTGAGTAAGATTCCCAGGTACTGTAACTCGAGAAGTGCTGTAGGCCTCGCAGGCCCAACAGACAGCATCTCATCAAACCTGTTACACAGCAAGCATGATGATCAAATTTCCAGAATAGCCTCTCTACTGTAAATTCACTTACTGTTAGCAATTTTCCCTAATTATGTTTTCTTCTCTTAATTTAGGCATAGAATAGAAGAAACACTGCACATTTGCTTGTGGAGACAAAGTAGCCACTGCCACATAGGGCGGCACCTTTTTTTTTTTTTTTTTTGCAAGATACATGTTATATTGCATTTTGTTGGATTTTATTTGGATTTTTTAAAATATGATGATTGTTTGTTTAAACAATAGAACGGCAATGCTATGGTAGCCACCTTTGCCCTGTCTTATGCTAATGTATTTCATAGGTTCATAGGTAAGTACTAGGCTATCTGCCCATGGGCATTTATAAGCCTAGCCACAGAGTGATGGCTTTCGCCTCCCCATTAGATTAGTAACCTGGGCCTCTGTCAACAGGGCTCCTGAAGTGATCCCAGGGTAGAACCTACGATTACCCATCCACTCATCAAGATTTCTCTTGAAAAGGGTCAGAGAGGAGCTCTGTCGAATATGGATTGGGATTCTATTCCAGAGTGAGGGGAGTCGCTGGGACAGGAATCTATCCCTCCAGCATGTCCTGTTTATTGTTTTACATAGGTTCAAGTCGCTAGAACGAGTGATTCTGAGTGATCTTGTTTTTTTATGGTGAAGCATGTCAATTAGTTCAGGGTTTGACATGGCCCTATAGGTCAGGCATAGTTCACCTCTGAGCAGATGATAAGCGACTGAGAAGAGCTGGAGCTTTTTTAGTCGTGCTTCATAGGGTAATTGTTTAAGGCCCTTAGTCCTCTTAGTGAGGTATTTCTGTTGATAGGTTTGTTTGAAATTGAATATGTGTATGGTCTGAGAATTTTTTTTTTGTATAATATTTTTTCTTATTGATGATACATTGTTTATTTTTAAAGTGGGCACGCCTGGTGTACATGCTTTTAGAAATACTTTTTTTTAACAATATAAATCAAAAAAGTTTTAGTTTGAAGTTTACTTATAGCCCAAAATTCAACAGTATTTATAGTTCATATGTTCATAGCTATGTACTAAGTTAACAACCTTGGGATCTTTTTAAGCTTTGGCATGTATACACAGTCTCTGACAAAATGCTGTATCCTTGATAAGTGTAAGCAGGGGGTTGGGAGATGAAATATTTCAGCCGGCTTGTGTCCATTAGAGATATAGGTGCCAAACAAGGGATGCATTTCCTGTTCCCCATCCAGTTGTCCAAGTTACATTTGAATTGGATTAGGGAGGGACTCTGCTTCACATGGATGGATGGACTGATAGGGATCCTGTTCCATAGATGGAGCAGTCTCTGGGATACATACCTGTCTGTCCAGCAGGTCCTATTTATATCACAGGCAAGGTTTAAGTCTTTAGAACAGGTAATTCTGGTGCTGTTTGTTTTGCAGATATTTAACAGGTTCATCAGAGTGGGATCTGACAATGCCTTGTATGCCAGGCATAGATTTCCCCTCAACAGCCTGTAAGAGACATAATACAGGGATAGGGCTTTGATTATTATTTATTTATTCATTGACATCTGTTAACCGGGAAAGTCCACTGGGCCCAATGACCCATTTTCAGTGGAGGCCCGGGGAGAAAAGCTCCATTCAATCACAGAAATTTTTACATGACATCAGCTTAACTTTGAAAGTCAAGAAAGTTTTTATATAATACAAATTGAAGTAGATATACAAGGCAACTAAATATTATAGAGGTATACAATACAAGAAAATAAACCCAGTGTATTACATTTTTAGTAATACTATTTGTATATTCTCATAAGTAAGAATACTGTTTAATCAATTCTGTTTATTCAGCCAAAGAAATAAAGAAAGCAAGAGAGATTGTATACGAAGACAGATAGTGTAAATTGCAACTATATTAAGTTAGTAAAAGTATTTGTAGTGTATAGTGGCCAAAACATTTAAGGTGGTTTAATCATATGACTGCAAGAACAAACAAGGTTATTGAGACAGTGCCCTTGTAGTGCAAATGTAAATGTTTTTAAAGAGTCTAGTTGAGTAATAGAGAGAGTGAGTGCATTCCAAAGTTTGGCAATGGCTTGGGAATAGAGACATTGTCCAGCTCTATTGTTGGGTTTAGTTATGGTTAAGAGTTGTTTGTTAGAGGACCTAAGATGCCGAGTAGGGGTGTGTGTTTGTATTATAGTTTGAAGCGATGGGCAGTAGTTTAGATTATTTAGTAGTTTGTGGGTGAGAGTAAGTTGGGAGTGACACTCACATTGCCAAAGTGGTTAGGAAGACCTTCTACATAGCCCACCTGATCATGAAGGGATTCACATCCAGATCAGAAGAGGTCATTGTACCCCTGTACTCTTCACTTATCAGACCAATGATTGAGTACAACGCTCCATTCGGAATGTACCTTACCCGACACCTGCAGCAGTTGGAAAGACCCCAAAAGTTCCTCACCAAAAGGATAAAGGGGCGCAAACATATGTCATACGATGCCCGACTGAAGAAACTCCAGCTCTATTCAGTCGCATACCGTCTGCTCAGAGGTGATCTGTGCCTGACATACAAGGCCATGTCCAACCCGGAATTAATGGACATGCTCCACCTCAAAAAATCCAAATCCACCAGAGCCACGAGAGCAAGAGACTTAAACCTCAACACGGATATAAATAGGACGTGCTGGAGGGACAGATTCATCACCCAGAGACTCCCTACACTATGGAACAGAATCCCAGTCCATGTGAGGCAGAGCCCCTCACTGACTCTGTTCAAGAGAAATCTTGACGAGTGGATGGGAGATCGTAGGTTTACCCCGGGAATCATCTCTGTATCACTGCTGGACAGAGGCACAGCAAACTAATGGGTATAGTATTCTCATCCTAAGGGGTGGTGAAAGCCACACACACTCTGGCTAGGCTTATAAATGCCCTAGGGCAGATAGCCTAGTATGAACCTATGAACCTATGAGGGAACTCATACCAGTTTATAGATTTAATGGCCAGGCAATGATGTGTGCGAGCTGGCATGTTGGAGACAAACTTAGCTATTTTATAGTAGCACGACTGCAGTTTGTTCAAGAGAGATGTGTGTAGGTTAGTGAAAATGGGGCAGCCATAGAAGAAGGAGGGTAGAAGTAGACTATTAGCTAGTTTCAACTTGGTAGACTTGTCCAAAAAGAGTTTATGCCTGTAGAGTTGCCAAGCTTAAAATGGGTCTTTTTGATTTGGCTGAGTATATGATTCTCAAAGGATAGCTTGTCATCAATTGTGATGCCAAGTAGTTTTGCTGTTTTTACAGTTTCAATTTCCGTATTGTTTTGAAATAATATTTTAAAGTCTAGAGTTAGAAGTTTGGCTGTGAAGAGTAAAAGTTTTGATTTATTGGGATTAAGTATCAGTTGAGTTTCTTTAAGCCAGGATTTGATGGAAGTTTTTGTGTTAACTTTAGGAGATCTGAGGTGTTGTTAGAGGATGTAATTATAGTTGAATTGTCCATGTATTGAATTAGTGCACTTTGCAGGGATGCTTTATGGAGATTATTAATAATATGTTAAAAAGCAAGGGCACAAGAATAGACCCTTGGGGAACACCTGTGTTGTTGAGCAGGTAATCAGATTGATTACTTTTCCATCTAACAGATTTTCTGTTTACACCCTGTATGCTTTTAGTGAGGAATCTCTGTGGATGTTCCAATTGGTGGATGTTACAGTTAGGTACATACTTAAGGGGGCATTGTACTCAGTGACAGGTCTGATAAATGCTAAATACAGTGGAACAATGACCTCCTTGGATTTAGATTTCATACCTTTGTTTAGAAGTTGCTCAACATAGAATGATTTCCACACTACTGTAGGCATATGACAGTCAAAGGCCAGATTACTGTGCAGACTGCCCCTAAGTCAATGACAACTTAGTCAACACTTAGAAGTGAGTTGTCAATATGATAGTTAGCAGGTTTGGCAGACTTCCCAAATGATACTAATGCATTTATTGGCACTTAGGTTTAGTCCATGGTTCTGGCACAAGTTGCTTGTCTGTGTCAGCCACTACTGGAGAACATTAGTGTAGTGGGGGGATTCTGTAACTTCAAATGTGCTCATCCAGAGGCTCTTGATATTGGTCATGACTTCAGAAAAGTTGATACCAAAAATAAGTGCCGAAGGGCCAATCTCTGAATGACTCCACTGTTGGTTGGCCTCTTTGCAGAGGTGGGCACCCCATTTCTAACTTAATGGGTCCTGTCCTTTAACCATCTGGCTATCCATTGGGAGACATGACATAATTTATACCTAACCTCTTGAGGTTGTCAGCAATGGCTGAGTGGGGTATTGTGTCAGTTTTCTTGGCCAGATTAAGGTAGGCTGTTTGAACTGTTTTGCCATAGTCCACTGCTTTGGTGACCTTTTCAAAGAAGTCTTCCAGGTTACATAGGCATGGCCTGCCCTTGATGAAACTAAACTGGGATGGGTCTTGTGTTTGGAGGTATCCTATCTCAGTATTGATCATTTCCACAACAATTCTTTCCATGGTTTTGCACATGAGACTAGTGAGACATATGGGCCTATAGTCTCCAGGGTTTGTAGATGTTCTGCCTTTGTGCAGAGGGATGATGGTCACTCTTCTATATTCCTGAGGTACTAAAGCTGTTTGGAGGTTCTATTTAAACAGTAATTCCAGAAAGCCTAATAGCTCATGTTTCATGCCGTTTAGAAGGCCATTCTTCAGTGCCCTTGGTGTTAGAGGACTTGTTTCCTAATGATAGTTGGAGGAGTTATATTTGATGTTATTTCCTGAGGGGAGGCTGGAGGGAGGGAGAGGGGTAAAGTTAGAGTTGAATTTGTCTGACAGTACATTTTTTGTATCTTCTGGCTCTTAGGTGTCTCCATTACCAATGAGATCTGCTCACAACCGTGTATTGCAGTTGCAGAGGTTGCACAGGCACTCTACCATATCTAACCCTTACTTATCATAAGGGTATAGGATGGTTGAAAAAATGTATTAATGAGACATGGGAGATGTTCAAGGAAATGTCTACCAAAACTAATATTTTCCAGCGCATGATTAAGTACAGCTTTAGGAGAAACAAAAACATTAAGAACATCCTTGAAAGAAAGAAAACAACAAATGCAGAAGGGATTTGCAAGAAATATGGAACCTTTAGATGTGGTAGATGTGCACAGTGTACCTATATTGCTGGATTAAAAGAAGTTAGAATACCCAGCTTGGAAGTGACATTAAAGGCCAAAAGGTACAATAGTTGTTACACAAAAGGAGTAGTGTATTTAGCATTCTGTAAAGCCTGTTGGAGTTATTATGTAGGAAAAACTGAACGACACCTCAGGACCAGAATCTACGAGCATATTAGAAATATTAACAAGCACAATGAGAATAATGCCCTATATAGACATGTTTTGATCTGTAAAGAAGCGGATTTTAAATTTTGGGTATTAGAAGAGGTGGATTACCCAGAAAGGGGAGGTGACTGGGAGACACAACTGGAGTTTAGAGAAATGATTTGGCAGCTGAGACTCGATGCATGTTGTGGCAAGAGTCTCAATGACCATATCTCTATTACCCCAGCATTAAAATTACTTGCAGCAGACCCGAAGAAACACATCAATATTAATAACAATAAAAACAAAAATAATAATTAGAAAATAGATTGAAAGGGCAATTTGTGGTTGAGTTCCTCTTAGTAATATAAGACCAAATAGTAGTAATGGCTATTATACCTATTTATTAGATGTTTGTAGGGACTATTTTAACTCATATGGGTATTTTAACTTCATTGTAATCTTACTGTCATTATTTATTGTCATTATATATTTATTTATTACATATTTATACATTCACTATATTTATATACCTACATTTATATGTACCACTTATTTAATAATATTTTGGTATACATACATATACTAGGGGTTTTATATGATTTTTATGAATTCCATGTATTTTTATGCAATTTACTAATCACAAAGAAGTATTTATGTATTCTTATATATATATATATATATATATATATATATATATATATATATAAATAAGCACAGATATTTATTAACAATGTATTTATATTTATGGTGATTTATTATGACAATTATTTATAAGCCTATATATGGGCATCATTATTTAAATATCAATATTTATTTTTGAATACAAAGGTTCGTATTTGTAGGTGTTTGAAAAGATAGATTAAGACAGCACGGAATTGCCATTATTTTGGTGGAACATGTTGTCTTGGATTATTTTACTAAACTGTGGTGTTATATTGTTCCTGCATAGTATGAATTCATTGTTTTTAAAAAGGTCAACCTATCATGGCAACTTATTTTTGATGGCCTAGTATGTATAGTAGGTCTTTAAGAAACAATCAATCAATTAATTAATTAATCTTTATTGCCAGCCCAGTTTGTATATAAGATGTTAAAATCTGTCAGTTAACTGATTCTGAGGAAGCCTCCAGAGGGAGACAAAAGTGCTAAATCAGTGGATGTTTTGTTTTTTGTTATTTTATTTCTGGTGTACTCATTAAATCTGTTTTTAGAAACATCTTTATTGGATTATATTTTGCATTTTTGGACAATTATATTTGCCATTGAGAAGACAGCCTTCATTGTCACCGGAACTACACTGTTTTTGTTTTAGTTTCACTGCTCTTTGTGCTTGGTTACCAGATGATGGTCACTCTTCTATATTCCTGAGGTACTAAAACTGTTTGGAGGTTATATTTAAACAGTAATTCCAGAAAGCCTAATAGCTCAAGTTTCATGTCGTTTAGAAGGCCAGCTATGCAGTGTCCTTGGTGTTAGAGGACTTGTTTCCTAATGATAGTTGGAGGAGTTATATTTGATGTTATTTCCTGAGGGGAGGCTGGAGGGAGGGAGAGGGGTAAAGTTAGAGTTGAATTTGTCTGACAGTACATTTGTTGTATCTTCTGGCTTTTAGGTGTCTCCATTACCAATGAGCTCTGCACACAACTGTGTATTGCAGTTGAGGTTGCGGACATAGCTAAAGAATGCTTTGTGGCAGTTGTTTGACTGGGAGGCCAAATTTACCTTAAATCTGGCTTTGGTAGACTTTATCTGTCTACTGAGTTATTTGTTTAGTTTCATGAGAGCACTTTTATCTTGATGGGTGCTGCACATCCTGCTTTTTTTCCCATGAGTTTCTTCTTTTTGTTATACACCCTACTGATGGTGCGATTCCATCTGGGTGTCTTGTTTTTTCAGTTAGTTATGTACTTATTTCTAGTGGGTACATATAACTCTCTGCAGCTGTTAATGTTTATTTTTTTTGGATATTTTATTGAATGGTGATTTAAGTAGTAGGATTTATGGTAAACGTTGTGGGAAACCTAAATATATTTTTTATGTAGCATTAGCTTTCATCCAGCTCAGACATGAATACGTTTGACTAGATGGCAGGGCTTTAAAACTGAAGCTATTAAGATGGTGACTATGTTTTGTTAAAGGGTTAAAATATTAATTTGTAGTTTAGATGTAAGTCAAGTGAATAAAACATCTTATGATAGTTCAAAAAGTTCAAAGTATGAATCAGATATTTAGGAGTTTTTAGGTTCATATGTGATTCCTAGGCTAATAGATCCAAGAGGCCTTTTTTAAGTCTAGCAATGTATTTCTGTTTGTAAATGGTATAATAAATTACCCAAGGGAATATAGTTCTGTTTAGGTGGCAGAACATTCACACGTTTCATCTATCTGAAGCATTTCTCCCCAGGCCTCCGCTGAAAATTGGTTTTGTTCCAAGTTGGACTTTCCTGGTTAACAAATAATAAATACATAAATAATAGGGGGATAGGTGCCAGTCCAGGGGTAAATTTTTGATTTCCCATCCACTGGTCCTTGTTATGTTTGAATGGCATTAGGGAACTACTCTGCTTCAATTGGATGAGAGGTCTGTTCCAGAGCAGGGGGTACTCTCTGAGACACACATTTGCACCAACTTGTTGTGTTTATGTTGAAAATTAGGTTTCAGTCCTTACACTGGGTATTTCTAATGCTGTTAGACTTGTGGATGTGCAGCATGTACTCCAATACTGGATTAGATGATGCTATGTATGCCAGACACAAATGACCTTTCACTAGTCTGTAGGAGACTGAGCATAAGGATAAAGCTTTGAGGTAGTCTTTATATTCTTTATGGTTTACACTTTGTATTCTTTCTGTAAGGAACTTCTTGGCATTTCAGTTGTTGCATTTGCCTGGTAAGGTACATATCAAAGGGGGCACCATACTTAATGATTTGTCTAATGCAGACTGATTTCAATAGGATAATGGCATCTCTGGACCTGGATGCCATACCCTAACTATTGAGTTGCACAGTATAGAATGATTTCTCAACAATACAGAACACATGGTGGTCAAAGGCCAAGTCACTGTCCACATATGTTCCCATGTCCTAGCAACTAGGCCTACTCGTAGGCATATATTGTCTGTGTGATAATTCTCAGGGGAGTCCAACTATTGAACATATACCACTATACATTTTTGTGGAATTCAGTTTTAGGCCATACCTCTGGCAACAATTATTAGTTTGTTACAAGACATTTATGGGATATTACTTTCTTTGGGAGAATTCCATAATTATGAAGAGCTTGCAATTGTCTACAAATATGGTCAGAGTCCTTTAATGTTGCTTTGACCTCTTCTTCTGGAAGTGGAGCCCCATATCCTGACTTCTGGTGTCCTGTCTGTAGTTGGCTATCCAATAGGTGACATAGGGGTTTACTCATAGTTTATGAGTTTGTTGACAATGCCAGAATGAGAAATAGTGTCAATGTTTTGGCCAGATCAAGATAGGCAGTGTATACCCTTCTCCCTCATCTGTAACTTTGGTGAATTTCTCAAAGAATTCTATCTAGCAGAGCAAGCAGGATCTGCCCTTGATAACTCCAAACTGTGTTGAACACAGCCTCTGAAGATTTTCTATGTCTTTATTTATAAAATCTGTGATATATATTTTTTTTATTTATGTAACATTTGTTTACTGGGAAAGTCCGACTTGGAACAAAGCCAATTTTCAGTAGAGGGCAGGGAGAAATGCATGCCTTTGTAACATGGGAGGAAACCGGACTACCTGGAGAAAACCCACATGAATGCAGGGAGGAAATGCAGACTCCACAAAGAAGGCACTCCAGCCGAGGATCAAACCAAAGAACCTCTTGCTGTGAGGCAACAATGCTATCACTGCACCACTGCGCTGTCCTAATCCTGATAATTCTTTCCATGGCCTTACATAGACTTATAATTACCCAGGCCAGCAGACTGCCTACCCTTGTGCAGAGGGATAACTGTTCCTTCCTCCATTATCTAGGAATGAAAATAGTTTGGATGCTAAGGTTAACCCATGATTGTTAACAGCCTGATCGGTTGTGTTTCATGAAAAATAGGAGGAAATATGGACTATTATCAGGGCTAGAGATGTTATATTTTTTACTACAGAGAGCGCATTTAGGATCTTTTCATTAGTGATACCCTGAGGCTTTATGATAGACGGTCTCTGTAGAAGGTGTTGGTGGGGGCAGGCTGAGATTGGAATTAAATGTATCTAGTAGATTTGCTATATCCTCCAGCTCCATATAGAGTGCTCCGTTTACAATTTGGTAAGTACACTGTTATGCATTACCTTTGAGATTCCGGACATAAGTGAAGAAGTCTTTATGGCTGTCTTTTACCTACAAAGCTATCTTTCCTTCAAATTTGGCTTTGGTGGATTTGATAAGACTCCCGAGTTGTAGTTTGATGAGTGTTTTCTTGCCTCGATGGGCACTGCACTTCCTAGTTTTGGCCGTGGTTTTCTTTCTTTCTCTTATTGAGTAACATGTTGATATTGGGATTCCACCAGGGTGGTTGCAGGTACAGCCGATATGCTTTTCACAAAAGTCTTTTTTTTTCTAAAATAGAAAAAAATATCATTAAGAAGTCATGGAAAATGTTAAGTGAAGATAATAATTTGGAAAGTCTGTTGCAGGCAATTCCAATTATTTATAAGATAAGGAAGACTTTATCTAATTGTTTGGTCCATACAAATAGTTCCAGACATGCCATACGATGTATTAATTCTTTACAAAACAAGGGTAACTACTCTTGTAATGATTTGGCGTTTGTACATTTGCAGCTATTACATTTTCCAGTATTAACTGTAAGAACTTTCAAACTGCTGGAAGTTGTAATAGAAATTCAGAAATGTTATTTATGCCCTTAGATGTCCTTGTGTCTGGTATATATAGGTGAAAAAAGCATAGAAAAGAATTCAAGAATATCTTAAGGGCATTATTATTATTAATGCTTGCTACATGTTTGCTGCATCTCATTTTAACAAATTTTATGATGTGTGTAGTGATGGTGTTTCAACTACAATTTTGCGTCAAATTAATACTTGTTGTGCTGGTGATGTTAAAACAATTTTAGTAAAAAAGGACACCATAATAATAATGAAAACTCATACCCTAAAGCCTAAATATTTGAACCTTGATTTTAACTGGAAAATGTTAATGTAACGATTTGATTGGTTAATTAACATAATGCAAATTATTGTAGATTAATTAATTGCTATCTTATTTGATCAATGTATATAAGGTACGTGTTTTTAATATTTGTTGTATCCTTGTAAGGTCTGTTTGACAAAGGCACTGGGTGAATAATGCTTACATCTTTTACTGTTCATCTTTATTACTTATTATTATTGTTATTATTTTATCTGTTAACAGATAAACCCATTTGTAAACATGGCACTTTACTGAATGACTCATTGACTCATACTGCCTGATTAAGCCATATGCTCTTTCTCATAACAGGGTAAAAAGAGCGATGAAATCAAATCGTAGATGGCGACTAAAATTATAATGAGCTTTCTTTACAGTATACCGACCGTCCACTTGGGTTTACTAACTTTTGCATATGCTGCCTATAGATAGCTTGCATGTTTCAAATTTGACTTAGATATTTTACTCTTTTTATTTATTGTTATCTAATCTCGGCTTTGCTGTGCTCTGCTACCTAGCATTTGTAGGGACATCAAACCTGAAAATAAAACCAAATTTGAGCACAGCTGAGAAAGATGAGCTTCTGTCTCAAAATCCTGTGGCGGAGGTGCCAATGCTTAATGAATCTGACAATCTCTGTAAACGTTCAGAGCTTTCGTTTGGTTCATCTACATCATTTACATAAGACAAGCAGGTAAGTTTTCACAAACTGCCTTACTGGATATTGTCTTAGAAGAAAATGTCTTAATGCAGTTGGCATTTCAAAACTTTGTCTAAATGTCTTTGTCTTTACAAAGCATGTCTAAATGTTGGGTATAAGATGAAATCTGGAATTAACAGATCATCATCATCTCTGTTTCCAGTTCATGGTGAAGTGGAATTAATAAATGTTGACCGGCCTTTTCTCTTTCATCAGCCATCTGTTTAGTGGACCAAATTGTTTTGATTAAACAAATGTCAACTAATCCTTCTTTCAATCAAATTTATGTCTTCTATTTATCTATTCTATATAGACAGATATGTGTATATGTGTGTGTGTGTGTGTGTGTGTGTGTGTGTGTGTGTGTGTGTGTGTGTGTGCATTTGTAAACATGCCTATATATATATCTATAGATATATATATATATATATATATATATATATATATATATATATATATATATATATATATATATATATAGATATATATATATATACATATCTATATGGGTCCACTTTGTAATTTTGAAATACTGAAATCTCGAATTTCAGTATTCCAAAACCACAAAGCCGAAAACCCAACCACAACTCACAAACTCGAAAACACACAACGGCGAAATTCAAAATCCCGTACTCATGCTACACATACAGTAAACACATAAACATACACAAAACTCCACCCAAAATAAAACAAACTAATGTAAACTACATATAAGCAGGGGGGCAAGCCCCCCTGCACCCCCATGTGGGGGGCTGCACCAGCCACACACCCCCACTTATATTTTCTAACTCCAAGATCGCACAAACAGTAACACAAACGAAACTCACACACACACACACACACACACACACACACACACACACACACACACACCTTACAGTCCCTCAAACACACACACTTACACACATTAAACCCCTAACCAACATACTTACACAAACAAACTTACTAAAATTAAACCCAAACATCCACATTTTGTACCACCGGAAGCAGAAATTTGAAATATCCGTACTTCAGTATTTTGAATTTAGCCCTTCTGCCGGTTTTGGAAATGTGAATATTCAGCTTTGTAAGTTCGAAATACTGAAATTCGAGATTTCAGTATTTTGAAATTACAAAATGGACCCATATATGTATATATATATATATATATCTATATATATATATATATATATATTTATATATATATGTGTGTGTGTGTGTGTGTGTGTGTGTATATAACAGGAATATATATATATATATATATATATATATATATATATATTTATATATATATATATATATATATATATATAGAGAGAGAGAGAGAGAAAGCTCCACTTTGCAATCTCAAAATACTGAAATATCGAATTTCAATGTTTTGAGATGCAAATAACGAAAGTGCAGTTATTTGAAACTGAGTATTCCCGAATGTTAGGTTTTCAAATTTGCAGTAGTAGTGGTGTGGTGTGTAGCCAATAGTGTGCTATCTCTTTAAGGGATAATTTATTCTGGGGTTTAGACATAGTGGCCAATGTGTGCTTATGTCTGCATATTGGTAAGTATGTGTTTTTTACGGCTTTTAGTGTTTTGATTTTGAATCTTTATGGAAATGTTAAGAGTCAGTTGGTTTTGGTAGGTGAGAATGTGTGTGTGCATGTGGGTGTGTAAGTGTTGATGTTTGTATAAGTGTAGTGTGTGTGTTTTTCTCGGGTTTACACGTGAAAGTGTGCAGTGGACTATAGGGCAAGTAGCGGTGGGTTTGACATGTTGTTTGTGGTAGTGTGACCTTCGAGTTGGTATATATAATCAGCGGGGGTGTGGGGGGGCACAGATATCCACATGGGGGTTGCAGACGGGCTTCCCCCCGCCTTTAAGTTCTTGTGTTGAGTTTCGTGGTGTGTGTGTGTGTTCTGTAGATTATTTTTGATGTAGGGTGGATTGTCGTGTGTCTATTTTTGTTGGTGTGGTGAAGTTTGTGTAGAAAAACAGATAGTCACATACTGCAGCTTCAGTATTATGAAGTTTCACTATTTTGACGTTTTTTTTTTTAGTTTTTCATTTTAGTGGATTTTTGACTTTCTCTTCTCAAAATATATATAATCTGTGTGTTTGTGTATACAGAAAGACAAACCATACAAGATTAAAGCTCTAAGCTGTTAATGAATCTCTTCATGTGGTGTTTGATTCCTTCCACCTTCCTTTGCCTAATGTGTGACTCAATGCAAGTATCTTAGCTAGACACAGTGCTGCATGTTCACCACTGTAATCAGTCAATTTGTCCAGGAGGTTTATCCAGTCAAATAAAAAAAATAATATATATAGATATATATATATATATATATATATATATATATATATATATGGATGTAGGACTATTGAACGAAAGTTGAATAGTCCGAATCCACAATCACCGAACACACTTTAACGAAAGTGCTTTTACCGAAAAAGTGCTTTCGTTAAAGTGTGTTTAAAAAAAAAAAAAAAAACATTACTTTTACATTTTTGCAGGGGGGGCAAGCTCCCATACACCCCCACACCCTCCCTACTTAAATATTCTCACTCCAAGGTCACACTACAGTGGGGAAAAGGGAATTATCCTTTATCCCCACTGTAGTGCTATCTCCGCAACAGGCATACTTACGCGAAAGTGCCTTTTGGTGAAAAGCACTTTTGCACAAGTATGCCCCGCTGAATCTGCTTCAGTTATGTTGCCATTCGGTGATCTTTACAGATCCCATTGTTGTTGTATCTTTCGACTTTTCCCGGTTAGGGGTCACCACAGCAGAACTCCGGTCTACTAATGATTTGCAGTAGATTTTTACGTACCGAGTTGCCAGCCCTGATACACAACCTTCAACGAAGGTACGCCCATTCACGCATGTCTCCACACAGAAGACGCTTTAGCTGTGAATCGAACAGGACAATGTCTTACTGTGAAGCGACAATGCTACCACAGCACCACCACCACAGCATCTATATATATATATATATATATATATATATATATATATATATATGTATATATATGTGTGTGTGTGTGTGTATATATATATATATATATATATATATATATATATATATATATATATATGTATACATATATATATATATATATATATATGCACATACATATATATATGTATACATATATATATATATATATATATATATATATATATAGTATATATATCTATGGATCTACTTTCAAATTTCGAAATACTAAAATCCTGAACAATGTTGAATGTCTTATTTCCTGAATGTTGACAATATCTAACTGGAAATGTTGAAAGGAAGTTAAGTGTTGTGTACTGTAGTGTGAAATTGAACAATATCTCTTTAAGGTGATGGAGTTCTTTATTGAAAAGGTATGGCAGCTGTTAATTTCAGAGGTAGTGGTCTGTTGAGTTTTATGCAGTTGTACAAGGTTTGGAATGCTCATTCTATTTATTGCAATGGAAGGGTAAGCATGCTATGTGGACTGAACAGTATAAATAAGAATATATAATAAAACTATTAGAAAACTAACTGCCAGACAACCTGATTAACACCCCGTAACCAAATCCAAGATAAAAATAATGAGATGTACGAACTGATAAGGACGAAGTGAAACAGGTTAGCAATACCAATAAAAACGTAGTTTATTCACAGGTGTCTAGACATAGATAAGCACTTTCGCTTGAGAAGCATCATCAGATCTTTAATACATACACCTTTAAAACACAGTGCTATATATATAACTTCAATATATGTATAGCCCAATCAAAACTAGCATCCAATTAAGACTTTTAAAGTAATACTATATAAAACAAACTAACATAATAAAAAAACTAATTACTCCACATACACTTATTACAGAATTTATATATTATTTTAAGATAATACTATAAAAACAACTATAGTGTTTAAAAACAAATCACTTCTACGTGCTATGAAACAAAAAAACTTAAGCTGGTATATCAAAGGCAAGACACTTCTACAGGCTGTACTTATTTTAAAATTATATAAGTATAATTAATACTTTCATGTATGAAAGCTTAAACATTACATATAAACATATAACACATCTCCTATCCTTCTATAAATGTGTATATGCTAAAATATTATATAGAACTATGAATATATATGGACTTATATGTGCAAGAAGTAAATATGTACAAGAGATTGGCATTAATAGTGAATTGATATATAAAAAGCAAAAACTGATATTTAACCTATTATAGAAAACGGAACTATACATAGGAATATCAAATAATCTTTAAGAACATTGACTTGTAAAATAATGTCCTTTATAGTTCTGTTTTTCTGTAACAAGTGTATGTGAAGTAATTTGTTTTTTTTTTATTATGTTAGTTTGTTTTATATAGTATTACTTTAAAAGTCTTAATTGGATGCTAGTTTTGATTGGGCTATACATATATTGAAGTTATATATATAGCACTGTGTTTTAAAGGTGTATGTATTAAAGATCTGATGATGCTTCTCAAGTGAAAGCGCTTATCTATGTCTAGACACCTGTGAATAAACTACGTTTTTATTGGTATTGCTAACCTGTTTCACTTTGTCCTTATCAGTTCGTTCATTTCATAAATAAGAATATACTGGTGGTGTACGAGTTATTTTTAAGTGCTAGTATACATTTGCGGGCATACATCATGGAACGGTATATTTACCATGTTCTTTGGTGTAGTATGGTGTCAGAGTTGATATATTTAATTAGCAGGAATGTGGGGGGTGCAGGGGTCTTGCACCCCTGCTTAACATAGAGAAGTATATAGTTGTTTATTTGTATTGTTTAGTAGTGTAGGATAGGTAGGTTAGGCTTTGCTTGTTGAATTTCGATATTTTGGGTGTCTGTGTTATAAAGATATGAGATATAGGAGTTTGGACATTGTGGTCTTGAGATTCAGAATTTCATGATTTTGGTATTTTGATATTTGAAAGTAAATCCACACACCCACACACACACACACACACACACACACACACACACATATATATATATATATATATATGCGTGTGTGTGTGTGTGTATATATATATATATATATATATATATATATATATATATATAAATGTATGTGACAAATGATGGTCCCACCACTGACAACCAATATGTGATACATGATGGTCCTACCACTGCCACTCTTCAGTGAATAAGTTGCAAGCTTGCCAGTGTCCAAGTCACCCAGAATGGGTATCTGAGATGGCACCCTGCCAAACATGAACTTAGAATTACTACACTTATAACAGATTTACTGATGGTATGCAACTTGGAAGTGGATGATATGATGCCAGAACAGACAATTCACAGTCTGATGCAAACTAGAAGAATCTCAGTCCCATGTTGTGCTGCAGTGCTCTGACCCATACCTCTCAACCAGCTGATACAGAACATCTGGACAAAGGCGCTTGAAAAGTGGAAACATGCCAAAAAAATTCTGGACACTGAATTTTCATAAACTTTACATACACAGTAGCATAACTTCTCCCCTTCCAGCAGGTTTGTGGGGAACTTTGTTGCTCAAAAACACAAGTTAAAAAAAAACCAAGAGAGTAATAAAATAATGCAAAATATAAGAACATTTTATTGTGTAATAACATTCAATTCCAGAAAAAAAAACATTCAACCAAGCAGGTGAGCAGTGATTAATGCTATATAAGATTAACAAGCTACTTCTCATGGCCAAATGTCTGATTTCCATTAGCTCAACTTGCACATTGTGTGGCACTTGGCAAGTAACTTAACCACACAGACCTATGAGAGTAAATAGGAGTAATAACATAACTGTGGAATTTTGGTTCTTTAATACATCTGTGATGCCCGTGCACTGGGCAGTAATCAAGGAGCCTCAGTCCTCACCACTAGCATCAGTGAGGGGTGTCCACATTGGGAGGATAACAAGTACACACACAGTAAAGTACAATTTCCCTTAAGAGCACACAGAGGTCACAGTCAATCTGGGGCTGGTTTCTCCCTGTCACTCCAGATCTCCAGTATGACTTCCCACTGGCACAATTTGTGCTCCTGCCTCCTGGCTAGAGTTAACATTACTGACCTTCCTTACCACCTTGAGGGTCCCTCTCAAACTGCCTGCAGCTTGTTGTGTCTGACAGGAATGAGAACCAAAACTGGCTACCCCACAGCATACTCTATAGCTCACACATTCCTGTCATACCAGACCTTTTTCTGCTGTTGGGCTTCTGCAGGTTCTCCTGGGCCAAGCCCATGAGTTCTCCTGAGCCTTGTCCTGAGGTTTAGGACATATGCCACAACAGACTTCTTGTGGGATTCACATTCACTCTCCCACTCATCTCAAATTAAATCTAGGGGCTCCCTCACCCTATGTCCATACAGCAACTCAAAGGGTGAAAAACCTGTGGATTTCTGGGGAACCTCTCTGTAACCAAACAACAGATGGAGCAAATGTTTTTCCCACTTCCTCTTAAATTGGTCTTCAAATGCCCGTATCATGGACTTGAGTGTAGAGTTTAACCTGTCAACAAGACCATTAGCCTGGGGATGGTAGGGTGTGGTCTTTAGGTGATTCACCCCACAGTAATTCCACAGACAAGCCAGCAGGTCTGACATGAAATTGGCACCTCTGTCAGTCAGTATTTCTTTTGGGAAACCTACCCTGCTGAAAATCTCTGACAAAGCATTTGCCACCTTTTCTGCCTCAACGGAGGAAAAAGCCACTGCCTCAGTGTATTTTGTAGCATAATCTACTACCACTAGGATATACTTTTTCCCTGTGGAACTTGGGGTACTCAGAGGCCCCACAATATCCATAGCTACCCTCTGAAATGGCTCCTCAATCACAGGCAAAGGCATCAATGGAGCTCCCACCTTGTCTCCTGCCTTGCCTACCTTTTGGCACTGCTGTTAGATCTCTGGAAATTCCAGGCCAAGAGAAGTTGTGCATAATATGTCTCTTGGTATGCTTTATGCCCATATGACCTGCAAAGGGAATATCATGTGCTATGGCTAGACATGCCAGATGGTAGGTTCTAGGCACTACCAACTGCTGTATCCTCTCATCTTCTAGCCCTCTCTCAGGGCTCCACTCTCTATACAGTAACCCTTTGTCCCAGTATACAGATTCCTCCTTCCCTTGAGAATCAGGTGCCTCACTAGCTACCTGCCTTAGGCCTTGTAATGTAGTGTCTGAGAGCTGAGCCTGTCTCAACTCTCTCTCTTTGTAACCCTTCCCAGCTCCCCTTCCACAGAAAGTCTGGTATCCTCTGACAGCGGTGCCTCACTGTCAGCCCGGGTACTACTACTCACCTTTGCCCTTGCAGTCACTCTGTCCAAGGGAACATCAGTACCCACAAGCAGCTGTGGCTCACCTTCAGTCTCACTGCTACAGTGTAGCTCCCTCCTTGAAGTAACTCCCTCACCAGTCCTGGCTGCAAGTGTGCGGTCTGTCTGGGTCTCCCCAGGCTACCAGACCCACATGCTTGTCTTCAAGCCTGACTGCATGTAACTGCATGAACACATAGTACTGCATTATCAAAATCATTCCCTATCAAGACTTCTGCAGGGATATCCTCAAACACCGTACCAGTCATGAAAATCACACAAAAGCTGGAATTTCTCACTATCACTTGCATTTGCATGTCTTTTTAACAGTAAAGCTCAAAAAATCAAAAACCAGCACAGGACTGTTTCAGATAAGCTTTGAATTGTCCTCTGTACTGTCTCTGTGAAGTTTTATCTGACTAGGCTCCTTGGGAGGGCCTTTCAAAAATCCATTCCTTTCTAATGACAAACAGTGACAATTAGAGGTAAAGCAACAAAATATAAATCAAAGTAAATCTTCTCACGTGCACACTATCTCTTTCTTCCTACAAACAGTGAAAACAGTGGTAACAATAAAATATAAATCAAAATAAATCTTTTCTTATCAGGCAACTGCACAGTCAGTCACAAACTAACACAGGCCTGCCTCAGATAAACTCTCAATTACAGTCATTAAGAAAATAAATCATGGTAATACAACAAATGGTAAAAAAGGCATATGGAAAAAATGATAATCTGTAGCTAAATAAAGCCATAATAGAGAAAATTTAACCACGGCATGGATAAATTACAAAAAAAGCATGTGACAGCATCCCGCATTTGTGTATAAAGGAATGCTTACAGATATATAAGATACACACTATACTGATGAATTACATTATGATGACAATGAAACAATAGCAAACTACTTTGCATTAGCCATGAAAATGTGCAAATTATTATCACAGGGATAAAAATTCAAAGGAAGATAATCCAGTGTGATTCCCTGTCATGGCTGCTGTTTTGTGTTGACCTTAACCCATTAAACAGTTTACTTAACAGATTAGTCTATGGCTAATATTTGGCTGCTAGAAAATAACCTTATTTAAAGATTGTTTTCTAGTACTCAGATGGTAACCAGAAAAAAAATATTTAAAGATTTCTCATTTACTTTGTGTTGTTGGCTTAAAACAGAATAGTTCATCAGATGAGGAGTTGAAAGCATAAGAATAACATTTGATATTAACAAATGTGTAAAAGCAACATTTAAATTAGGAAAACAGTAATATTTGGAAAACATTAACCTGGTACAGGAATATGATATAAGGGAACTTGAACAAGAGGACGTGTATAAATATTTGGAAATATTTGGTAATCCAAGAAAGATCAACAATAAAACAGGTACAAATGTGATTAAAACTCAGTAAGAAATACTGTAGAAGACTAACACTGATATTGAAAGCTGCCATTTTGCTCTTTCTGCTTTAACTTACAGTTTTGGGGTGAATAAATGGCCCTCAAATTATTGGATTAACTGGACATGAAAACAATAACAATACTTCACCCTTACCAAATGATATATAAAAATTATACCAAGATTATATTGTCCTCATTCTGAAGGTGGTACAGGCCTCCTTAAATTGATTATATTAATATATCTAAAATCATGAGGCTGCACACATATCTGCTGACCTCACCAGATCCAAACATAATGATTTTTTTTAAAGAGTAGAAGTTGCTGAAGATGACAACCTTGTTTAGTTTAGCAGAATCATGTCTGCCTTAAGGAAGAATGGAAATTAAACCAGAAGTAGACAAAAAAACAGACAGCAATGGAATGTGCTAAAAACATAAGGAAAATGATCAGATCAGTAGGGAAAAATTTGGAAAATCCATAATAGCAAGTTCGGAGGCCTCCTAGAACAACTTCATGTTGAACAACATTTGATGCAGGAATGGTTAAAGAGAGGTGACTTGAAATCAAATGATGAAAGGTTAGTAATCATGGCCCAGGATAGTGGACTATCTACATATTAGTTTGCAAAGTCCACCGAGAGGTGAGGAAAACAGAGAAATGCAGGTTTTGTTAAAATGAACTGAAAACAATCACATATCTTTTTGTTGGGTATGATATAGTCATGGCAGAGGGCCTATATATTGAAAGTCACAATAACGTGGCAAGATTCTTGTATTGGGGATTGTGCAAACATGACAATATAGAAGTAGCTGAGAAGCATTGGAAACCGTTGAACCACAAAGCATTATAGAGAATGCTGAAGTGAATATCACATGGGATCTCCAATTAAGAACAGTTAAAGAAATATTATCAAGAAAACCAGATACAGTAGTCCATGATAAAATACAAAAGTAGCATTGATCACTGAAATTGCTACACCTAGTGATTACAGTTTTGTATGTACAGATACTTAAAATCATAAAAAAAATCAGGATTTGCAGGCAAAACATGAGCAATGAGGAAGACAGATACTCAAATATTTCTAAAGGTAGTAGGACCAATGGGTCTAATAAAAATAATTTATTGTTGTGCTTTAATATGCTACCATAGGGGAAATGACAGGGAGGAGTGGGACACGTTTAGGAGAGGAAATACCCCAACAACTGAGAGTATATGTTGGGCACACATTAAGTGATACAATTTGAAAACATTTGAGGAAAATGCAGGGAACATTGGATAAGGAAGACTTAAAAAATAACATACACACAGCTAGGTAGAATCAGTGTGATTAGAATGATGATTCTCCCTGTTAAAATGCTTGTATTAAAAAAAAACTGCAAGTGAATCCAAGGGAGACCAAGCTATTCAAATTACAAAAGGACTTGGAAATGTCAATACAGAAAATAAAGGGACAATGGTCTTAAAAAAAGTTTAGATTAAGTAAGAAAAAAAGTGAGTATAGGGATCCCATACCCATGCAGGCTTTATCCAATAACCTAGTTAGGTGGATAGACAATAAGGGATGGAACAAATACCCAAAGAAGGGAGGTTAGAGGATGTTGGGAAAATAGAATGAATGAATAGGCACTGAAAAATTGGGAAGAAATAAATATATGGAGGGAAGGAAGATGTGGTGCTTTCATATGCAGGAAACCAGTAGAAAATGGAAGGAAGAATTAATGAGAGGGGACTAAATGTTAAAAAAGAAGGGTAAAAGGACAGGGAATATTATAGACCCTACAGGTATTTTACACTGGAATTTGGATTAACAAAAAATGATTGGTAAACATACACCAGACTGACAGAACAGTGATTAGAGAAGAGAAAGATAGATGAAAGCCGTGAAGAGACATGAAAGGAAAGAAGAGAAAGTACTGCTTCAAATTCCATATGTTTTCTACATATGTAACTTATCTACCCATATTTAATGATTCCTAATGCATATTAATGTAAACCCAATGAAGTGTTAAATTGTACTATGTTTTTGCCTATTATAGTTGTATAATTTGCTGAATCAATGTTAAACATTGTAAACTTTGTAATGCATGTGGAGCTTTTCTCCATGGGCCTCCACTGAAAATGGGTCCCTGACCCAGTGGAATTTCCCAGTCAACAAATGTTAATAAAATAAATAATAAAAAATAAAATAAGAGCTTCATTTGTGAGATGGGTAAAACATGGGGGAAAGTAAAAGCAGAATGATTTTTGAAGACCTGAGGAGAAAAATAAAGGAAGTGACAAAGGAACAGATAAGAAAGTTATGGGAGAAAGATGAAGGGTGTCAGTCTGGAGAAGTGAAATAATGAAAAGTCTGTAAAATAACATCAGCAATGCAGAAAATGCATGAGATAAGAGAGCAGATATTAAAAGTGTTGCATAGATGGTATATCACATTAAAAATATTATATAGGGGAGGTAAGGAAAACAAACAGAACATGTTGGAGGTGGATGACAGAAGAGGCCAGGCATGAAACATATGTTCTGGGAGTGTGCCCAGAGCAAAACATCTAGGCAGAAGTGCTAGAATTATTAAAAAGGATATATAGAAAAACGGGGGGAAAAAAGCCCCTCTGAATTTTGCATGTGTGGTATAGGGAATGAAGACGTTGTTTGGTAAGAAAAAAATGGAGGTGAAAATGTAAAGGTGTTGCTGCTTATTGCTAGGAGTCTAAACAAAAAACTTCACTCCCTAGAAGCTCTCTTCACCCTAGAGAATGTTGACATCTGTGCAGTCACTGAGCTGTGGTTTAAAGCACAAGGCTATGATGCCTTCCACACATTTAGACTAGCTACTACACAGAGAGGGACTAAAGGTGGATGTGTCTCGATTTACATCAAAAATAAATATACCTCAAGGCTGGTCAAACAGGACAATGTCCTTTGTTCTGCTTCATGTTCAAATCAACATAGTCAAAACCCCATACCACATCCTTGCAAACTATAGGCCCCCCTCTATGACCCTGGAAACCCATACCATGTATTTAAATTTATTGGAAACACTCGCCATCCAACCCAATACTATATTCATGGGTGACTTTAATTATTCCACTATTAACTGGGAATCATATACAACACCATACATACAAGCACAGACATTCCTGAATTTTGTAAACACAAAGTCCCTGGACAAGATTGTCAATACACCAACCAGAAGTGCAATTATACTGGATTTGTTCCTCACTAATATGGGAGAGTGTTGCACACCTGTTAGGGTAATGTCTTCTATGGCAAGGTCAGACCACCAAATGGTCTCCTTTGAAGTGAAAATAAAACTTGGAAATCCAGCTAACCATGGAATATTCAGCAACTACTCCAAGGCTAATTTTCGACTTTTAAGTGATAACCTGGCAAATTTTCAAGGCCCCATAAACCCTGAGAACACTGCTGCCCTACTCAAAATGTTGACAGAAAACCTATACAAGCATGTTAATAGCTGCATAGAGACAGCTGTACCCACCAGGAAGAAGTACAGAACTAACTAAAAAAACAAGCCACCCTGGCAGAATCGCAACATCAATATAGGGTGTATAACAGGAAGAAGATATCATGGCAAAAACGAAGAGGTGCAGCACCCATCAGAATAAAAGCACTCTCAACAAACTAAACAAACAAGTCAGAGGACAAATAAAGTCTGCCAAAGCCAAATTTGAGGTAATGTGATGGTCTGTGGAGTTTGGTTCATTAAAAGCCTTGAAGTGGATTTGCGGTTCTGCAGTTTTCCTTGGCTTGCAGCACTTTTTTTGTTATTTGTTGGTCAAATTTGAGGTAAATTTGACCTGTCAGGCAAAGGACAACCACAAGGCATTCTTTAGTTAAGTCCACAGCCTCAAAGGTAATACACAATTTCTGATTACCCATCTATTGTCCAAGTTGCGTTGAATAGGGGTAAGCAGAAATTCTGCTACACATGCATAAGATGCCTGTTTCAGAGAGCAGGAATTCTCAGAGAAACATACCTGTCTCTCCAACACATCCTATTTATTCTGCCCACAATATTTAGGTCTCTTAATCTAGTAATTCGTATTCTGTTTGTTTGTCAGATTTGTAGAATATTCATCAAAATAGAGTCCAAGGATGTCTTGTATGCCAGGCAAAGAACACCTCTCAGAAGTCTGTAAGATACCATGTAAAGTGATAGGACTTTGAGGGAATCAGCTTAGGACATTATGTTTACTCCCTGTGTTCTTTATGTAAGGAACCTTTGGAACTCTTCAGTTGCTGCATGTGTCTGCTCAGGTGCATACCAAAGAGGGCATTATACTCCATGATGGCTGCGATGAAGGTTGAGTACAGTGATATAATGGTCTCTGTGGACTTAGATGTCTAGTCTTTGCTTATAAGTTGAGCCACATAGAAGGATTTTCTTACTACTTTGGACACATGTTGGTTGAAGGCTATGTTACAGTCTACATGAGTTCCCAGATCACTGACTAATGAATCAACTTTTAAGGGTGGTGTTTTATTGATGATATAGTTACCTGAGGTGTCGGACTTCCCAAAAAGTATTATAATGCATTTCTTGGTATTGAGTTTTAAACCATGGCTTTAACACCAAGCATTTGTATTAGACCTTCCTGAAGTGTGTTCCTATCTTGGGGGATTCAGTGACTCTTCCAAGTTTGCAATCATCAGAGAACTTTGTCAGCCAGAGGCCTTTGACACTAGTTTGACATCCAAGAACTAGATGCCAAAGGGGCGTAGGCCTAACACAGAGCCCTGCTAGACTCCACTTGTATCCAGCCTCTTTGTGGAGATAGCCTCACCAATTCTAACCTCCTGGGTCCTATCAGTGAACCAACTAGCTAGCCAGGCTGATATAAAGTGGGTTTTACTTAGATCCGTAAGTTTGTTGACATTGCTCTAGTGGTGTATTATACCAAATGCCTTAGCCAGATCTAGGTAGGCAGTATGCACAGCTTCCCTCTCATCCATTGTCTTGGTGACTTTTCACAGAAGTCCACCACATTCAGTAAGCATGACCTTCTTTTGAAAAAGCCAAAATGGGATGGGTCCAGAGTCCGGAGGTCTCTTATGTCCTTGTTGATAATTTCCATGATAATTTTTTCCTTGGCTTTGTAAATAAGTCTAGTCAGACTAATGGGTCTGTAGTTTCTAAGACACGTTTAATGTCCTCCTTCCTTATGAAGAGGGATGACCATCACAGTCCTCCATTCATGTGGCACAATGCCTATTTTAACGCTATACATACTTAAATAATGCCAGTTGTTCTGAAATGTCGTATTTTATACTGTTCAGGAGGAATCCTGGAATGTTGTTGGGGCCCATTGAAGCCATGTTCTTGGTCCCTAGTTATAGTTGGAGGGGTTATGTTTTAGGTATTTTGGGGGGGGGGTGATTGGAGTTGAGAGGGGGGCAAAGTTGGAACTGAATTTGTCCACTAACAGGTTTGCTGTATCACCAGGCTCAGTGAATGTGGAACCATTAACCACCAGTTCAGCACATTGCTGTCTGCTGCCCTTGAGGTTTATGACATAGTTGTAGAAAGCCTTCAGCTTTTGTTTTACCTGGTAGGATATCCTAACCTCAAAGCTGGCTTTGCTTGACTTAATTAGCTATCTTAGTGGCTTAATTACATGGGGGCGGCCATGGTGGTGCAGCGGTTAGAGTTGTTGCCTCACAGCAAGAAGTTCTCTGGTTCGATCCTTGGCTAGGGTGCCTTCTGTGCAGAGTCTGCATGTCCTCCCTGTGGTTGCATGGGTTTCCTCTTGGTGTTCCAGTTTCCTCCCACATCCCAAAGATATGCTGTAGGTGGATTGGACACTCTAAATTGGCCCTAGATGTGCATATGTGTTCCTTCCATGGAAGGTTGGGTACCAGGCTGGCAATGTGACACCATAAAAAAACTCTACTGCCAATCATGAATGGACAGGTGATCCACTGTGGCGACCCCTAACTGGGAAATGCCAGAAGAAGAAGTGGCTTATTTACATGGATGAGAGAATTTTAATCCTTACAGGAATTATCCTTCCTGAATTTTGCCATATGTTTTTTTTCCCTTTTGTTGTATATCCTGTTTAATTTGAGGTGCCACCAGAGTGGATTGTCTCTAGTACTAGTTCTGGGCTTACTTTTGGTAGGTACAGCAGCCTCTACATCACCATTGACATGGTTGTACAGAGTTTCTGAGAGAAATTCAGCACAGGCTGCTGTGTTTTCGGGGTTTCGAGGGATATTGAATTAGGACAAACCATCACGTAATGACAGATAATTTACCTTCTAATAGTTCATGCTACTGGTTTTAATGGGATTATGGAGTTGATTTTGATTTTGAAGGAGACAGTTTTATATAGTCGGACCTCACCTGTGAGGACAAGACATGGGGAGGGGATGCAGCATTCTCCAATACTTGTGAGCAAGAGGTCCAGTACATTGGAGCCTCTAGTGGGCATACTTACTATTTGGTCAAGGTTCTTGTATTTATGAAGTCCGGCATTCTCTGTGCCTGTAGATTTGAGGCTGGGTAGGATTCCCGATCTATGAGGGATAATTAAAATCTCCCATGAGAAGGGTATTACTTTGGGTGGTAAGTTTCTACAGTAGGTTCAAGTATGTATTCTTAGCTTCTTGGGACATAGAGGGTGACCTACAGCTGGCTTGGATATGGTACGTTATTTTGTCTGTGGTGATCTACACGTGAAGGAACTCTAGCACATCATCCTATCGGACCACAGTAGAGGCATGCTTGTAATTGATGAATATTGAGAGACCTCCACTTTTAGGGCTTGCCTATGCAGCTACTGGTCTGACAGTATGCAGGGCACTGAAACCTTGCACTGCCAGGGTATTCTCTGCCACTTTAAACCATGTCTCAGTAACTGCACAGATACTTATATTCCTGAGTCTGAAGAGGTCTTGGAGGGAGTGTAGATTTTTATTTAGTCTTCAGGCACTGAGCAGCAACACCTTGCAGGTCTGTTGAGTTGATTTTGCTATGTGGTGTTTGTCAATTTGGCATTGCCTAAAAAAAAGCATTATGGCAGCAGAAAAAGCTTAGCAAGTATTCAAAAGCCTAGAGGGGAAATGTGCAGACCATCCTTGGCAAAGCGACATGGCCTGTTGACCATGTCCCCCAAAGCTGTCAAATACTGGATCCCCTTAGAACGACAACAAAAATATTCACAATTATTGAAATCAATCATTTTTGCTCATATTGTGGCATCATCCTCTGTGAGGGTGATGTGTTGCTCAGTGTTAGGCTCATACCAACCTGAGACACATAGTCTGAAAGCTCCATAATGTGTTTTTTATAAAGTCAATGGTGGTACATCTCAGGTCATTTACATCAACATGGACCATGATGAAATCATACTGGTACCTCTGGCATAATGACAAAGTGCATGTGTGCTTTGGCAGATCCTGGATCCAGATAAGCAATTAACAGTCATTTTTTCCTTGTTCTGGCTGGTTGGAAGGGCATCAGTGTATCTTTACAATGGATTGCCCTTTGATGAGAGTCCTGGGAAGTGTGTTTCTTGCCTTTGG